>NW_022145611.1:33726047-34023547 GCF_000002235.5 Strongylocentrotus purpuratus | reverse complement strand
CACCGATTACCTTCAAAACGAGCCACCAATTACCGACAAATATATTAATGCCAATGTCCCAATGTCTACAGATTTCACCCTGTAAACCCGGGGCCAGGAACTAAGTTATTTTTCAGTTTTCCCCCTCCCGCGCGCGGAAGCTATGACGTTTCATTAATTTATTAGAGAAAGAAGACGATTCGTTGTACTGTTTTCGACCTACAATCCTTGTCCGAATTCAGTTTCCTCCCTCCCGCGCAAAGCGCGGAATCTTTGACATTTCATTAGATTATTAGAGAAAGAAGACGATTCTTTAAATTATTTTTTTTACTCTTAATCTTTGTCTGAATTCAGTTCCCCACTCCCCCCCCCCTCACGCGCGAAGCGCGGAAGCTTTCGGCATTTCATTAAATTATAAGAGAATGAAGACGATTTGTTGTACTGATTTCTACTCTTAATCCTTGCTTTCACATTTCATTAAATTATTTGGAAAAGAAGACGACGCGTTTCCTTGAATGTTTACTCTTAATCCTTGTCTGAATAGAGTTTCCCACTTCCGCGCATAGCGCGGAAGCTTTGAAGTGTCATTAAATTATTAGGGAAAGAAGACGATTCGTTGTACTGTTTTCGACACTTAATCCTTGTCTGAATTCAGTTTTCGCCCTCCCGCGCCAAGCGCGAGAGCTTTGACGTTTCATTAAATTATCAGAGAAATTGTCTGAATTCATTTTTTCTTTTCTTTGTCCGATAAAAAGTCACAGTTCGTAGGGAGAAAATAAATTGCCGGCCGACTGACATTAAACATCTCACCGACTTCAAACTTCTAAACTGATATAGTACACGAGCTAGATCGAGCAAGAATACCGGCACAGCGGACCCGACACAGCAACATAATTATCTATGCGTATCTCTCTTGCTCCTTCGACGTGGCGACTCCACCCAACATTTCCTTTGCTCTCTTGCTCCCACCCCTCTTCTCTTAGGCTCTTAATACCACCCTCTCTCTCTCTCTCTCTCCCCTCTCTTTCGTTTGTTTTGTTTTGTTTGTTTTCTTATGTTTCCTTTTTCTCCCTTGTTTTCTTTCTCCTTTTTTTTTCTTTCTCCTTTTCTTTTTTTTTTTCTTTTCCTTTCTTTCCTCTCCTTCCTCTTTTTTTTCTCCTTCTTTCTTCTCTTCGCTTTCTTTACTTGGTCATGGTTCAATTTTATTTGGGGGGGGGGGGGGGCTGGCGCCCCCCAAGCACCCCCACCAGTACGCCAGTGAGTACTTTAGATCTCTTCATTATACCATAATTATGTTCTTCATTTAATCTGTATTAGTGATTGTTGTTCAGTTTACACGCAGTTATTCTTGTGATATCATATTTATTGATAAGCCTTTATAAGGAACCTTGATAATTAAATTATGTATTTTCTACTGAATTATTATTTAATCAATCGCCTTCTTTTCTTCTTCTTTTTCTTTCTCAATATACAGGCAATGCCCGAATGTAAGTATTAATCTACTGAAATCAGACTTAAGATGGGTTAAATTTTATTTCTGAACGAATACAGTCATGTGGAAAAGGGGAGAAAATGTCAGTCCTTTAGGCAACGAACATGAAGTGAATAATAATCTATGTTTCGTGGTTCCTCCATAAACTCTTGCTCCAATGTAAATTTTATTCAAACATATACGAAAATACGTGTTTTTTGCAAAGCCGGTCAATGTTATAAAAAGCAAGATTGTAATAACGATGATAAAGTTTTTTCAAACAATTTCTTTAATATTATAAGGATGATTTCATGTTGTTTTGACCGCCGGGTGAATATGTTTATGTGTTTTATTATTTAAAATAAAAATTCATATTTCTAAACGTTGGTCGTTTTCTTAAAACTATATAGGGGATGAACTTTTTAATTCTAGGAAAGATTAATAAACAATTCAACTATACTCCCACAACTAGTAACCTTTAATCTAATGTGTCTTATCAAATAATATTATATTCTCCAAAGGTAAGATAGATTTAGCGAGATGCTGTTTAAAAAAGAAAAAATTAACACCAACTCATAATTAATTGTGACTTTTTTTTTCCTTTCTCCTTGCAGGGTGACTGCAGCAGAATAAAGAAAGGGTAAGTAATGTTTTTTCTTTTTCTTTTCAGTATCAGTAATAGATATGATTAAATAAAATAATGAAGGTAATGAATTGATTATTTTGTTAGTACAATCTGAATCCAGTTTTAGTCGTTTTGAATTTTATGCTCCTTACATTTGTCTTTTCTTTCCATATACCGATATCAAAAATCATTTATCAATTATGTTTCTGTCCGCCCTTCAAAATCGTCATGTAATATTAGAACAGGCCTATTGCTTAGTGATGACGGTACTTTGAAATTAAATCGTTTGTGAATGCAAGGATTTATTGATGTGAATTTTAGAATAATCAGTAGAAGATGTGAAGCATGTTCTTGCTATGAAATACCGGGATTGTTATATTTTTTTCTTTTCTTTTCATTTCATTTGTTTAGAAGAACTTTTGTTTAACACGTATTATATCTTTACCTTTTTCACCTTCTAATTTGCAGCTTCTGTCTCGAAGTAAGTATTTATTTTCGTTGATCCAAATAGCCCTATTACTTTCGGAATGATGTTTACAACAAAGAATAGTTTACGGTTCTAACGGATGTGATTAGTAACGGTTTTAGAAGGGGTGGGGGACCCCATATTTCTTAAAGTCCCCATTTTTTTCTATAGATTATAAATGAATGAAATAAAATAAATAAAAGAACGTCCAAGCCCCTATATACCCAAAACAACCCCAAATATTCTTCTCTTCTCTATACCCTCTTCGGGATGGTGATCGTGGGGAGGGACGCATCGATATAAAGCAAAGAAGATGAATTTCAAAGAAGATGAATTGGAGGAAAAGAATTTGGGATTGATGAGAAATAAATTTCCCCTACATTTGAGAAAATGGGAAAACTGGGAAGTTTTAGGGAAAGCGAGGCATTTCGATATTGTAAAGAAACCTGTCCCAGAAAGCATTCCCTATATCCACGCAAGTAGAAGGGAGGGGAAGGGGGAAGGGGAAAAGGGAAAAGGGAGAGGAGAGGGGGATGGGGGGTAAGTCCAAAGTGTTAGAGAGGAGGAAATTAAGGGAGAGGGTATTGGGGTAGATTGTGTTTTAATAAAAGAACAAATCATAATTTCATATTATGTTTAGAAATATTTTTTCTAAAAAATATGTTGTATCTAATATGTTCGTTTATCAAATGATAAGAAAGCTTTGTTATAATTACGTTGCAGTTTTGTATAAACTATTTATGTACGAAAAAGAATTTGCTACAAAACATTAAAAAGTAATAACCCATGTGCACATATACAGACATGTTATTTCAAGGCGAGCAAAGTCCCTGTCATCGATGTTGATACTGGTTCTATTTGATATGCACCCTCTTCAGTCAACCAGCCTATATTTGGATCAACTTCTGCATTTGTTTGGGGTGGCGGGGGTAGGAAATGACTCTGTCATCATAATGTTCCGTAATTGTGAGGATCCTTCCTTAATATTAATGCAATCTTCTAAGTTATCAATGATTTCCACCAATCGCATAGTTGCTATTACATTCTTCATTTATGGATTTGAGCATGATACACTCAGGAGATGAATATTTATATGTAGGGGTTTTTAGTTGAGAGAAGTGTCAGGAAATTATTGAATATTTACAAGCCAAATGTTCTTTTTTTTCTTTGTTTATCTTTGATGCCCAGGGCAGCTGCGTGAAGGTAAGTTAAACAGTTTGGTTTATCATGGTGTTTTAATTTAATTTGTAGATTGTAATCTTTTTTAAACATTCATTTCCAGTTCCTTCCCCGCTCACAATAGTACCTTGCTGTGAAAGAGTATCTCACCATTTCAACTTTTATTATATACACTTATTAATAAGAAATGTATTTTGTGTTTAAAATCGAAAGTACATATTATGGATGAATTAATGAATGAACGAACGAACAAAGGAAACAGTTGATGAATCGGCTCATGTGTGCATGGAAAGACGTAATACGTGTATATGATATTAATTATTTAATGTTATTTATCATTGTATCGCAGAACGAGCAATTCTCCTCGCCATAAACGTTTGTGCAGCACTCAATCGACCACTGAGGATGGATAAGCCATGATGATATTATTTTTTCGTTAGAGTGTGCATTATCATACAATATAATACTATTACTATTTAAAAGATATTCATGGCTACAAAAGCTCCTGGAAATAGCTTCATTAATATTGGAAGTGCAGTACTGTGTCACATGTGCCGGACTGCCGGTGTCTAATTTCAAGCTGATAAAAAGGTGTTGATGTTCATTATGTATGTAATGATACTTCAGAATACATTACAACTTTATTGTCGAGCTATGGAGTCGAGAAACATGCAATAGAAAAAGTTGTTGTAATTTATTCTGAAGTATCATTACAGACACTTAAAGAGCGAAAATTATAATGAAATCGAAAAATGATGCAAAAAAGTGCGATTCAAGTACATGTTTGTTATGAAATTAAAATTATTAATTGAGAACGACCCACCTCTCGACCACCCCCCCCCCCCCCCCCACAACACACATACACGCGCGATTTAACCAAGCATAATAAATAATTCAATACAAATATTGATTGCAATAAAATCGCAATATTCCGTGAATAAAAATAGAGCAATGCTGCTAAAACGCATTAGAAATCAAGTCATTATGCAACCCATGAGGGTAACCGACTTCTTGAAAAGTCTTTCTAGACAAACAGCGCTACAAGGAGATCTGCTTGGGCAATTAACAAAAAATAGTGATGACCGTACAATGTGAAAAGTGGGGTTATATAATATATCAAATTGACATTCCTGGATCTTGCAACTAGAAAAGGGCTGGCGCATAAGAGCGTATTAAATGTAGCCTGCCGTGACAAAGTACGTATTTTAAAGTGATCCATGTGCTTTCTTGTCTATCATATAAAATTATGAACTGGAATTTAGATGTGGAAAAAAGTGCATGACGAAAACTCTGTAAACGAATATAGTCGCAATGTAGGCATTAGAGACTTGTGAAAAACATGTCAACATAACGAAATGCAGTATTGGTCAAATTTAACTTTGTGTAGCATTGTATTGTTCCGGCCCATTATTGGATATCAACGAAATTTAATTATTTACAGGATTAACAATCATGTAAATGGTGATTAAGATGAATGGCGACATAAAAAGAGTGCTAAAATTATAGGCATGTTTGTTATAACTCGCAATTGATGTTTATCATTAATATTGTTATTTAAGAATAAAGGAATTAAATATAATTGCAAATGTGAGCTCATCATTCGTTTTTTTTATCATTTTCTTGTGTCTTTAGTGGCTCCATATACAGACAAAAATGCTTGTACTGGATATTGAATATTTGAGGATTGATGGGATATCATCTATATCTGTGATCTTTGTGATGTCTAAGTACAATGTATAGCAGTAGAAGTGAGGAAGTGTTTACGAGGACAGTTTTACGGACTCCGAGAAAAGTAACAATATTCTCCATCTCTCTCCTTCCTCTCCCATCCCCTCTCTCTCACACACACACATTCTATCTCTCTCTCTCGCTTTCTCTCTCTCTCTCTCTCTCTCTGTTTCTATCAAGGTACATGTACCACACTGTGTATGTGACAATTAGAGGTTTCATATTGAGAAATGAAGCGATGCAGCAAAATAACAGGAGGACCCGATACATATCTGTTCTCTTTGGAAAATCAATTTTATTTCAGCCACATCTTCCTCACCAGATGACTGTGTTCCCATAGCCTTATTCTCTCACTCACTGATGTTGAATGAAAATAACAAGATGTCACACTTAATTTCTTTTCTTACTAAAACAAGATTTATGCCTTCAGTAAGATCACTAATGAAGAACAAGATGTGCCAGAAATTATGAAGCAATACATACATTACTTTCCCGACCAAAAAATAGAACTGTACATTGTTTGAGATGAAAAAAATAATGGCTAATTTATTAATTTTTGTGCGATATGGTTTACCACAAAAATTGTGGTACATTTGACATAAGCATGGAGTTAATGCTAATTTGCTGAATCCATATTTTTTTAATATGGAATAAAATGATAAATATATAGGTTGTTATTAGTGAGCAATGTAGCAATATACAAGCATTCTTCTTCTTTCGCTTTCGTTAACATTACATCATTTCATTCTATTCTATCTATTATTTTTTTTGCTACAACAAAAGCTCATTAAAACTGTATATAGAAAATAAAAGCCATGAGCAAAAAAATGTCCCCCCACAAAGATGTAATAATCTTCCTTTTGTGTCCGACGTGACACACTGGATCTGTTATTAAACTAACAAGACACTGAATTACCACAAAATATATCCTTACAAGCTATTGGTACATTAAGGTGTCATACATAATTATCATGATTTATAGATGAACTCATTCTCTCTACTTTAATTCAGCAGATCATTTTCACAAGCATTCTCAATCTGAATTATACAACTTTTTTTTTTTTATAAATATTTAGATACCCAATACTGTAACACCATGTAAAGTTGTGGTATAATGGAAGTCAAGGCAGACAAAAACAATAGATGCTAGACTACCGTATAACAATAAGTTGGACAAATGTTTTAGTACAATAATAATTGAATAGATATGAATGAAAGTAGAATCACCTTTTGGATGGAATACAAACATTATACTGAGTGAATAAAATTAAATATACGATTATTCTAATTTAATCTAATACATTCATGTCCAAAAAAAGCTGCCTTAGAAGCAACTAGCCCTAAAACAGACAATAAGGAAAAAAATATTATACTAACTCTTCCACATAACACAACAGTCATCAGATGAGACACAATTAGTGACATCTATCATGTATATATATAAAATAACATTAAAATAATTTACAGGGTTTCCTTTTCTTTTTTTCTTTTTTTTTTATCTTTGAAGAAATGAAAACCTATGCATGAAATGAACTGCCTGTGTACAATGTACAATTTTTATTTTTTCTTGGGACATTTAAGTGATTTAGAGGTGGATGAAATTGGTCAGCATCTCATCTGCACAGTGGCCAGATAGTCTGCCCGTATCTTTGGAATAATAATGATTAAATAAAAATAGGTATTAAATCCAAGTGTAAGGTTTGCTTCCATGATAATACTCAATGAAATAAAATGACTGAAATATTTCATACACAAAACATTATTATTTAAAATCTAACTCATATATAATAAACTTGATGGTACAGTGAGGTATGGTTTTATAACGAATGATAGTGCTCCCTTGAGTATCCCATCATGCTGTATTGAAACAAATAGTGCATATACACTGTTACATTGTAATCCTTGAAAAACATTTGGACACTTGTCAGTAAGCTGCTGTAAACATGAATGATAACAATAATAATATTTATTATTTCAGAACGCTAAAAACAAAAAGTACCATATCAGTCACAAAATCAGAGAATTTGAAGAGAAACAGAAAAAAAATAAGACTCACTACAGCAAGGATATAAACTTCTGGGGTACTTTCCTTTTTTTTTAGTAAACATGACCTCAAAAATATTTTGAATAGTATTTTGTTCTACAGTTCAGTACTACATAGTTGCTTTGATAGAGTTTATAATATTTCAACAGGAACATATAAGGCTGTGAAAAATAAAAACAAAGAAAACTTAATTTATTTCCATTACATACACCCTGGACTTACTACGCATAACCATACCATATTTTACTAACATGCGAAGTGCATGTCAGTTATAGGTATAGCTCCTCACAACTAAATATTAAATAAAGAAAATGTACAAGTGTTAAACGCAATGATTTCACTCATGATTAACATTCCGAAACTACACTGACTGTACACCTTTCTCAATCTTTCATTCAATATTTGATCATTTAGTTAATGTAAATGAAATTATCATCTGATTTACAACAACAAAATGCCTTAAATTGTTCATACAATCTATTCAAGGAAAACAAATGCTGCTAATGATGAGTTCTCACAAAATACACAAGCTGCTTTGACTCTCCCATTTCTTTCATCGTTGCACATTCCTTTCTCTCCTCAGTCTCTCTGCCTCATCTGACTTCTGAGGGGCGAATCGATTTCTCTCGTCTGGTATGAGGATCTCGTAGCCCACGGGTACGTTGCCCTGTTTCCGCTTGCCCATAGCTGCCAAGATGACATCTACACCAGCATTGATGGTAGATTCCTGCTGGGATGGGGTTCCAAGCTGCGGGTTCACTTCTACCAAGTCCATAGAGCTCAGCATACCTGCAAAATGGATGACATTGTCACATTACTTCCAATAAATCTTTATATGTGTAAATACAGTGAAGAGATGTGGTACAAAGCATTCAACAGAAAAATGCCATATATCCTCCTTCATGTAAATGTACAAATTTTCCAAAAAAATGAAACATACGAATATCACTACAATTTCAGAATATCATAACATTTATTTAACGTGTTTACTAAATAGAGTATTTTAAATGGATACAGGAAACAGATATCTAAGTACCTTGTCATATTTCTTCAAACATGTCCAGTAATTTACAAACCCAGATATAACAAGACATCATAATATATTGCCCCACTTTGTCAATACTTGCTATTACTATGATAAAAATATGAGAGTTAGTCTTGAAAACTGAGATGGAAATATTAAGTGTAGCTCGGTCTTTACCTGTTTCAGCGATTTCTTCCGCAATGTAAATGCCTTCTCTATACGTCAGACCTCCAAGTACTAGAGAAAGATAAAATTTAAAAAATGTTTAATTTCTTAATTATTATAAGTACTGGGGCATGAAACATATATAAGAACAACTTGTCACAACACTGCAGCAAGTGTTTGTACAATTACTTAGACCAAAACTCCAGTGATGCCGGGAAAGAGGAGAATTACATGTCAACTAATTGTCTTTATCTTTATCAGTGGTTTTATGTCAAGAGAAATTCTTATAAAATTCTTATTGATGATACACACTTCACAAGAATAAGCTTTGTCATAAAAATGAGAGAAATCGTTTACATTCAATCAATATAATTGATGCTGGGTCAATGCTATAGCATTCTGAAGAGTTGGAAGTGACAAAAATTTTCCAAAAAAATTTGCATTTTTTAAAGAGAATGAATAAGGCCATAAGATAAAAGAATGGATGGCAAATCTGATGTATGATATTCATTATGCACAATACTGAAATGGATCCACATATATTTATGGTTTGTTTGCAACTTGGCACAGCGGTAGTCATATCTCCTTGTGTCATCACACACCCTCCGGAATACAAATACACATGTTACAATTGGCGGCTGATAAAACACATTAACAAAGAGATATGACCTAGAACAAATAAATTATAGTACAATAAGACTATTTTTTATAGATATGTAGGCCTAATCTGTGAATAGCTGGCATAGCTAACAAAATATTTGCTGAGTAAATTCCTTTACAGCTGATTCATTTATCCTAATGCGGATCATTATCTTAACAAGAGAGGGTTATAACAGTTTTTGTTTAAAGAGGGCTACAATTATGAACAATACCCACTCAAGATCTTATTGGTATCATCATCATGGATCTAATCAAATGCCAGTAGGACAGAAGAATAAAGAATATGTTGAAAGTGTCTCGATTTAAATTTACCTACAATAAACTTAATATTTCAGCTTCCGAATAGAGCTTTATGTTTTATGTTTATTTTTCACAATTTAATGAAAGTCAAATGTTTTAGTAAGGAATATATGTCTTTCTTGAATTGCTATAATATAAAATCATAGATAATTTGTTGAGTTCCAAAAGGGCAAAAACTTTTTGTTAAAGTATACAACTTAAAAATCCTTTTGGCTCCATACAGTCAGACAATATCACAATGTTAAACATTCTTGTCACTGTCATATTCTGAAATTTTCACAAATTAATTTGAGCTGAAGATGGCAAAATAATGAGATGGTTACCTGGTGTCCCTGTACTGGCCGATACACCAGGGTCCAATGAGTCTATGTCAAAGCTCATGTGTACTGGACGCGTTCCTCTGTGGACAAAAACGTTCCGGAAAAGAATACAAAATACAAATATTAATACCGATAAGAATATAAAATAAACATCCCATGTACAACCCCTCAAACAAAATTATCTAAGAAATACAATAAAACCACATGTCACTTGTCACAGACATTGTCCCCATTTAATGCAATCTATCTTATCTTTGTGGTAACTAATTATATTGACCTATGCCCATGTGACACTACATCAGAAATGGTCCATCTACACATGTGATATTAGTACCATACTGACAGCAAAACACCTCACATGGCTACTTACATTGTATTCCAAATATAACAATAGTATCATACATTTAAAATGTAAACATCACTTGGCACTATGCATTTTACTGATTCCCTTTAAAAAATTGACCAAAACGCAATTATATATCACCACTGCATCAGATGCATCTAAGTTGCAATTCTACAAATATGAATAAATGGGGTCCCAACATAATAACAAATTGACAGAAGTACTTGACCTTTAAATGCCTAACCAGAAAAGGATTTTTCTAATAAATAGTGCATATAAAGGTATCACATTTCAGGGAAAGAGTAGATAAGTTAAATCTCTCAATGTTTTGTTACATCAGAAACAATTCATTCTTCATTTTACCTTGGTGACATTTAAGATAATAAACCAATCAAGATTCTGTTTATCTCTCTATGGTGACGCCCACTGATGACACGCTGAACATGTTTTCCTTAAACCAGTCTTTATATCATGACTAGAGATATCTTGGAATGGGCAAGGGGGTAATCTTAAAAGACAAAGCTTCACGTACCATCTTTGGAGACGAGGCATAAAAACAGCTTACAACTCGAACTTCATATCGGTATTACCAGGGGCATTGTTTGTGTGCCTATATCCCTATACCTGCAGAAATTCATACTATTGACAGATGTATATCACTATTTGTCTTACCTTGGGTTAATCATGTCCATAGCCCGAGCATACACCTCTGCCACACCATACTTCTGAACCTCATGAATCGAAAATATTTTGATTCCATGCTTCTCTAAGATATATCTGGATAATGGATGAAAGATTTAAAGATGAAGACTAATTATATAGGACAAAACTCCTCAAATCCCCATCCCCCCAAAAAAAAGTTTAAGGGGACTCAATTTAATATGAAAGAGAATATAATGTAGCATGAGTACATATGTTTTTTTTATGGACGCACGTCTCAACAAACTTTCATTCACAAAATTTAGATATTTTGTAGTCAATAAAATATTTGTAGTATGATACAAGATATATTTCAGATAATAATTCAGTGATTATGAACTGTTAATATGCAAAGAGTCATGAACTACAGATATAGGCCTGTCTTTCCTATTGATCTAAAACATGTATTATATTTATTTATCTATTTATTTATACTAATCTTTTGTCAGGGTAGCCCATTCACCAAGAAGTAGTGGTCTTCCATGGGGCCCTGACTAAACACGAATATAATACATTAAAAGTATGCAAATACAGAAAAAATGTTTCATGGTATTATTTAGTTTTCAAAAATTGTTGAATGGAATTTGTTGAAAAGAAAGAATAAAGATTTTTAAAATATTGTGACATTCATCTTTTTTAAAGTCATTTAGAAATATTCCTTAATTCTGAACTGTAGAGATAATGAGTGGGTGAAAGAAAGAGACGGAGAAATGGTCACTTACCTCTCTCCTACATCCACATCCCTCAGACCAATGTAGGCAATATCTTTACAGGAGATACAGGAATCCAACCAATCAAAGTTTGGAAGCTTAGGCAAGTAATGGCGCAGTTCATGACACACAAAGGAGAGCACCATGCCGTGTATGTGCCCGGACGGAGATGCCTGAGGAAGGTTAATGTCGGCATGGGCGTCGACCCACAGGACGCACAGGTCCGGTCTTGAGCGGGTGTGGCCATGGAGGGAACCGATAGTGATGCCATGATCTCCACCAAGAGTTACACAAAGCTGGTCCTGTTTGGTGATGTCTTCAACTCCTTTGGAAATCTAGGGATCAAGATATATAACCAATATATTCAGCATTTCTACAAGAACTTCAATGATCCTTCAGGCATCTGTGACTACTTTAAAACCTTTGATGAGACAATGTGTAATGGTGCATCTTTATAAGAATTCCTCTTAGTGTATGCCAGATTTGCAGCAACACTTACGTGTATTTTAAATTATATATATAAAATACAGCAAAATTGTAATACAGATACTAAAGAACAAACAAAAATACAAGACTATAAAGAGAAATGGTATATATCATTTGATTTTCTGCAACACAGATTTTGATGAGAAACAATTATAAAGGAGGGGGGGGGGGGTAATGGCATCTTTAAAGACAGGAAAATAGTGATATGTAAGGTTTGACTGTAGTACCTTTTTGAGTGCTTTACCAAGGAATGCAGCATTTTTGACACCATTGACTGTAGCTGTCTCCTCATCCCCTGCAGGGAAGACAAGGTCTCCATGATCGATAACCGTATGACCTGAAAAGAGAAAGAAAATGCTTAAAGATAAAGTTGAGTTCTGGTCATGCGATTGTATAATGAAAGAAAAGTTGTGGAATGGATCAAAAATTTGATCATGTAGCATGTAAGTATTGGTGTGTACTGCAAGGTTCTGGAGTCATCAAAATCATAATCAATTTGGCCCAGTCTAGGTAAAGCAACAAGCACTGTACACAGAAAGATGTATATGGGACTACACAAATGGTGTCAGGCCTTACTTACCTTGATTTCCTTATCTTTCTATGCTCATTAATCAGCCAGTATACATTTTCTACCAAAATTGTTTGGCAAATGACATTTTAAATGTTATTTGTAATCTTGAACATTCAGTGTAAGTTTTGTTTGATTCTGTGAGAATTCTTTTTTTTTGTTATACCAGAACTCAAGTTTATCTTTAAGATAGCTCATAGAGCATTTTAATCAAATGAGCATGAACAGGTTGACGTATTTACCCATTGCCTAGGGGCACTACAGGTCCCTGGGCAAAGCCTATTGAAATAAGAGAATTCAGTTGCCTTGTTGACATGCTTTTTGTTAGCATTTTTGTCATATCTGCTGGTATTATACCATTCCCTTAGAGTAGAGATCTGTATTCAAGCTAGGGCCTTTGGGAATACTTCATTCTCTAAATCATGTGAATAAACAAAATTTTGTTTTCATCAGTCAGGGCTTCCACATTTATATTTTCATATAAAACTTGTAAGGTACGGTTGATTAAAAAGGGATAGGGGGAGATAAAGATTAAACATTACAAAATAGTGAATTATTTACATGCCACAATTTGACAATCTCAAGAATATTTGCATTGGTCTTGGGTTTGTTTGAACAACTGAAAGCTCTTAGAGTAAAAATATATTACAATGAACTTTAGTCCAAGATCCACATGTAGAGCCTTCAACACAAGACTTGCCAATCACATGATCTTGGTCTCATATCACATGGTTTCCAACCCTCATAGATATACAGCTGTGGCAAACCCCAATAATCCATTTGTCAGATTACTTTTATTCAAATTAATGAGAAGCACCACACGGTTATTTACAATTTTATCAAGGTGACATAAATTTTCTAATCAAGTGGAATAATTACTGTAGTGTAAGCAATGATGAAGTGATGAACAATTCAATTCCCAAGCAAGGGTCTATTACAGTCATACTTTGTTCCCTTTGTAAAGATCTATACTCCCTGTCAACTTGATTTTAAAGGTACTATGTCCCATTTGCAGGCTCAAAAAATGAAAAGGTTAAATTCCAACAGAATTTGAAAGATAATACTAATTTAGAACTTCCCTAAAAAATGTGAGGCTTGAAAATGTCTTCAAGTGGGAAGATAATGACCATTAGTTGTCAAATCGACTTAGGAGCTATAGAGCCAATAAGTAAAAGTCTTGATTTTCAGACCATTGTACGGAATGGTCATACGTTTTATGCTGCGCAAAGATTTAATCAGTTTAATTTTGGCCATCACAAGAAGTGGGTTATTGATGTAGACAAAATGCTCATGTACCCTTTACAGCTTATTTAATGTATATTATTACCAAAGAAGAAAAAAAGCCAGTCAGTCACTCAATAGTGTCTGACAGTGAAGCCTAGCAAGTAAACAGGTTTCCTTGAATAATTTGAATATTAGGACACTGCGAACGTTTAAATTTCACAGATAGGACATACATGACATATTCATAATTCCTGCAAAGTTCTATAGAATTTGAGGTTGGCTGCAAAAGGGACATAGTACCTTTAAGCTTACGCATCCACTATGTTCTGAGTCAATGTGAATCTTGTCGATACAAATATATGCGGATAAGAAAAAACAAAATGATTTTGGAAAGGGGAAAGACATCAATATTGGAAATTTAAAATTTGTAGCATCTTATTTTGATATCTTACCAAGATCTTGAATGGATGATATCAGCCCAGCATCTCTTAACACTGTAGGCCCATATACAACACCATCTTTGTCCTAGTGAAGAAAAGAATAATTATGAGCAATGAAGTCTGATGTGGACAGCAGTATTTTCGTTTTTTTTAAATTAATGTCTAAACATCCAAAAAGCCCTTATCACATGCCTTTTCATACTTCCTTCTTCAACTACATGTGTACTTCTCTAGACAGAAAAATCTGTCTGCTTGGAGCAGTTTGTTACATATTTGTACTTTTGGCATCTGTAAAGCCAGACAGTCAGTGGAACATATACCCAAATAAAATGCTTCTCTCCTTCATCCCTCCTTCTTTGTCTACCCTTCTCTTCCATCTTCTCCTCTTTCCCCTCCTCTCCATTTTTCTTTTTCATCTCCTCCTACTTCTCCCTCTCCTCCTTAATTTTTACCTCCTTTTAACTCTTCCTTCCTCTTTCTTTTCCGCCTCTTTATTCTCTACCTTCTCTATTATTTCTTTGTTTTTTCCTTCATTGTTATCATTATTTTTTATAGCAATTATTCAATTAAATAGTGAGTATTTTTACCTGGCCCTTATTGATTGGTACTCCTAACACTCCAATACTTTGAAGTCTTGATGCCATACTCGCATGACGGACTGCTTTATGACAACCAGAAGACGTTCTTCTCATCCAACTAGATACTAGTCTGGAGCAACACTGGGTAATATTCAAAGCCATCTTGTACGATTATCAAAACATCCAGTGGTACCTGTGAAAAATACAATGGTACGGTAGTTGCAAGTTACAAAAATCATAACACTATAGTAGTGAGCATGGTGAGTAACAAATTCAGTTTGATTCTTTCCTTTAAATTACAATCATAAGTCTGCTGGTTTAACTGAATCTACAAAGTTATCTTAGCTAAGCATACAAGTGAATCATCCTTAGTAGCGGTACACCCTTTCTGCTTTTATGTAAGTTACATTGAAAATGATAAATTCCAGTAAATTAAAAACAACTGCACATAGCTCAGCTCCACCATCATCAATGGAGCGGCCCCAACACATCATCTAGCTGACTAGCACTTTAAATTGTTGATGTAACATACCTACAATTAAATCATGGCCAGTAATAAAGTGTATACACTTTTTCTACTTTAATAATGTTTGCCTGCCGATAACACACAGGCACAGATCTATACTGTACAGTGTACAGCCTATGACGAGTGCAGCTGACGATGCGATGATTATTTATCACGAATGACCTGCATGCATCGTACCACTAGAAACTACGATCAACTAAAAGTAAATGAAAATGGATATGATTAAGCACTCACATTTATCACATGTAGATAGATGCGTTTTTGTCAATGCGATTCACTCTATAGTCTCGTACAGTATATATCATGTGTCTCAGCTCATGCCATGCCGTTGCTTTTCAGCATCTAAAGAAATATCTATTATTATAATACGCATCGGCACACTTTGTGGTCACGACATCATCAGCGACTATTAAGCAAAACAGGAAACCGCTCGCGCATTGCATCATGAGAACGATGCCTAGCCGAGGCGCTGCGCTAGGGCGGAGCGGAGGCGGTGACCGGTGACATAGCGGTGGCCATTGGCCGTGGTGTGGAGCGGACGCTCGTACAAGAGAGCGTGTATGTCATTGGTCATTGATCAACGTGCCCCCGACACACCTCCTTATTTTGTGGTTTGAGGCGTCGGCGCGCCGAATCAAATGTCCTTCCTATATTTACTTCTTTTATTGAATTGCAATTATACTTATGATGCATTACATCTTTTGAAACTTAGAAATGTGCCGCACTTTTACATTGAAATATTACATGCATGGTACCTCATTAAAAAATAACACATCAGTTTAATTTCATGACCAGAACAACATTTTATGGTACAATCAAAATATTAATAAAAAGAAATGTTATTTTATGAAGAATAGTATAAAAATGGTAATGATGGTACTTTTGTTTCAGTAAATGAACGATATATCCGTCTTAAAACTAAACGAAGCAAACAATTTTTGATTTTTGACTACCGGTATACAAAGCTACAAAAGTCAATTATAAAAGCATAGGGTACCTTTAGGATTCAAAGATCATAATTTCATTTATCCCCCACATTTGTTTTAAATTTATTTATTTAAAAAAAAAATTTTTTTTTGGGGGGGGGGGGGAGGGGGGGTTAGCAGTTAAGCCTGTTGGCCATTTGAGTAGTAAACAATGGAATAATATGATAAGTTTTTTAACAAATTAGAATAAAGAAATGTTTGTATTGGGAAAATGTCTTGCAGAAGGACGTAAACTGGTCCCCTGTTTGGGTGTAATTGTTTGCTTGCGAGTAAGCAAAAGTTTTAAAATTTGAGAGGTCGCATTGCGAAAAATTCCATCTATAAAGAGGAAAAAAAATCCTGATGGAATTTTAAGCACAATCTAATCATGAAAGACTGAAAAGAAACATAACTATATCGAAATGCGAGCAAGTATAGCGAGTGAGCTTTGGGTAAAATAAAAGAAAAAGTTGCTCTTAGTTGCTTTAATTTAGGAGCGCATTTTGATGGTGAAAAGAAAAGGGGGCAGGGAAAAGGACGCTCATTATAGAAGGAAAGGAACACGTGGGGAATTATCAGAGGTAAAAATGAGGCACTTCTCGCATCTGATAAAAGGCACTCATCAGATATGAAAAGGGCACTTATGGGAAAGAGGCACTTATGGGAACAGGGGCACTTTTTACATAGGAAAAGGGGCAATTATCAGAAGGCAATTGGCACTAATTAAAAAGGATAAGGGGGCACGTGTCAAAATAAAAGGGAATGGTATTACAAAGTTAAAGGGGGCACCTCTCAAATTTGAATTAGGGCACTCACCGGAGATAAAAGGGGCATTTATAAGAATGCAAAGGCATATAAAGGAAAAGAGGCACTGTCAAAATATAAGGGACACTTCTTAGATTTGAAAAGAGGTAATAAATGAGAGGTAAAGGGGCACTTATCAGAATTGCTAAAGGGCACTTCTTGTACTTGAAAAGGGGCACTCACCTGAGATGAATAGGGCACTTGTGAGAATTGAAAGGGGTACTTTTACGAAGAAAATGAGCACTTGTCGAGGAAAAAAGGGGCATGCACCTAAAACGAGATTTTAGTATAGCCATTTATCATAGGTGTCTGAAAAGGCTTTTATGAGAGGGGAAATGGATCTTATTAAAAAGAAAAGGGGCAATTCTTGAAGAAAAAAGGGGGCACGTGACAAAATAAAAAGGGGGTAGTTATCAGAAGTGACAAGGGGCGCTCATCAAAGATAAAAACAGGCACTTATTATAGGTGAAGGTAGCATTTATCAGAGGTAGTAAGAGGGGTAAGGGGGCACATTTTCCTATGTAAAAAGGGGCATTTAAGAGGTACTTAAAAAGCGGGGGGCACTGTGCCCCCCTGACCTCCGGGTCCTCAGCTTCTGCTGGGATCCATCCATAACGCGGATCTCTCAGTCGTCTTCTAAAGACAAACGTAGATCCAGGGCTTCAGAAAGGGAGGGGCCGTTAAACAAAAAACGTCACATATATTTTAAGGATAATTTTTTTTTGTATGTTCTTGTGTTAAATAAACCCAAAATGTGGATTCTATTTCAATAAATTTAAACTATTGCCGTCATCCCGATCCGTTGCGAAACGCTTGTGAAGAGATCTATAGAAATGGGGGGGGGGGGTGAAATTATACCGAGTTTTAATATTTATAGTTCGAGGCAAATTAATATAACTTATATTAAACATTGTATAATCATATTTGACGAGAGGGGCTTCCCTAACACAAAAATGTATGGATGAGACACTTCCATCCCAAAGTAAGCAGGGAGGCGGGGGGGGGGGGGGTAGCCGTATTTGTATGCACTAAGATGTTCCTACCCCCCCTCCCAACAAAAACAAAATAAATAATAATAATAATATTGATAATAATGAGAAGAATGATAATAATAATGATAATAATAATAGTAATAATTAAATAAAATTAAAAAATATAATTAAAAATTTAGATAAAAATAAGATTAAAAAAATTATAAAAAATTAATTAATCTCTATCTCTCTCTATCTAGCTATCTCTCTCCTTCCATTTCTCTCTCTTTCTGTATCTCCTTCTCTCTGTTCTTTTCTTTTCTTCCTCCTTTCATTTGCTCTGTACCCTTTCTTTTACTCCATTATACAGCTACCCATTCCCGTACAAATTTTAACCAGGGTCACGATGCTATCAGTGGCGGATCAAGGATTTTCGGGATGGGGGGGGGGGGGGGGGGGGGGGGGAGGGGTGCAAATCTGAAAATTGTCTCAGAAGCATAAACATAAATATGGTGTGCCTTCATCCAGTCTGTCCCAGTCGTGGGGCACATTAATGGAGACCACACTTTCTTGTCATACTCGATGTGTACTGAATATTATGCCAGATTAGTTTGGTGGGCAAGTGCCCTGCGCACCCCCCCCCCCCCACCCGATCTACCACTCACTTTAAAATCACCGAGATCGATGCTCATGGGCGTGGATGTAATTAGCGTTAAATAAGCGAAACGAACTCGGAATATTGACCTTTATGGATTGGTCATCATTATCTTCTTGACATTTCAAGTCCCTTTCGGTTGTGACATGCGCAGACTGCTCAAACGATCTTCTCATTAGGCGGTACTTCCGAATCCGCGTTTTATCATCACGAGGAGGAACCGCCCATCTCATCGTCCAATTAATTGATTCGATTTTGAGCATACTATAAGCCATCCCAACGACATCTCGGCCAGAGTGCTTGGAGTTTCCCCTGATTATCGACGCCTTCATCACCATTTCAATCTGCACTTGAATGACTGACTAATTGTTTCATAGCCTTTGCTTCTCAAGGCCGAGCGTTGTCTATTCTTGATTGACGAATCGGTTGTATAGACATTAGATCATTATTTTGAAAAGACTGCTCAGACTTGTAAGAAATTTGAAATCGGGGTATGGGAATATTTCGTCGTCATTCTCTGACTAATTTACCAAAGGACGCCAAGAAAACTTGCATTTGACTTGCTGCAATATTTACACCTGGAATTCAAATCAATTTGTTTGGCGTCGAGACAGACCAAACTGAAATATTGCATTATAATTTTGATATTTTTTATCAAGTAAACGTTCTTTGAGATGCCTAAATTCATTTATATGATTTGATAAAAAGAGACCCTTGTAGTTTGATTATTTGCTGTATTAATCCAACCTTGTGCAATTGGGGGTTCGAAAAATTACAGAAAAGGGTTCATTACTACTTGACAGAAAATGGAAGTTCCACTTGATGAGGAAGAGAAGCCTTTATCACCAGAGAAGCCTTCATCACCAGAGAAGCCCAAAGCAGTCCTGGAGAAGCCCAAGGCCCTAGTCAGGGAGATGACTAACGATATCCTCGTCAAATCATGGCGTACGGTTGTTCAAAGCTTTTGTAAATCAACGACGATGCATGGAATGAGTCGGGTGATAGATTCGACCAGAGCAATCTTCCGTTTAGCATGGCTTCTCACCGTACTCACCTTCCTGTGTGTCCTCATGTGGCAGGCGTACCGTCTCGTCGATGAGTACAGGGGAAACCCGACAACGACAACCATCCAAATGGTGACCAATAACAAGCTCTCCTTCCCCGCCGTCACCGTCTGCAACATGAACAGGCTACGAAGGTCAAAGCTGGTAGGTACGCGGTTCGAACCTCTCTTGGATATAGACCGACATGTCACTATTTTGAATCTTGGGCTGGATGATGGTGAAATTGAAGTGGATGATCACGCCGAACCGTCTCCATCACTAACACCAGCAACCACCACGTCAACGATTACGACTACAACCGCATCTCAAGTGACAACAAAAAGTACGAGTGTACCTCCTAATGACGAAGACTTAGTGTCTTCAACTACCGTTGAAGGTTTGGAAATGTCGTCGACTAAAGATACCCCGTTGGTCGTCGACGTTGATAACCCTGATGCTCGTCGTCGAAAGCGTAGTGTTAACTGGCAGACGACGAACAAACGTTTATCATCACTACGTCAAATGAACAATGTCCCTGCTCCCGCCATTCCATTGATTGGTGCTCCAGTGGAGAATGATGATTCAAACTGGGGATATCTGCTGCAGTTGTCGGAATCTGATGATTTTCAAGATTTTATAGGATCGGTGAATCCATCTAAAGGAGAACTTCGTAAACTAGGTCATCAAGCAGAAGAGTTTATTCTACAGTGTTCATTTAATCAGCATTATTGTGATTACAGGTAAGAGAAACCAACCAACCTTTTAAAAGAGTGTCATGTCTTGTTATGATTATGATTGATTGTGGTAGTTGTTGGACAGGTGCGTTGCCATCTTGAAAGGTGTGTCTTTAGACGTGCTTCAATATTTAGCTCAAGAAAAGGGATACAAAAGCACATGTTTAAAATGACATTTGCAATCGACTAATAGCTTTTATAAGACAAGTAAATAAAATAAAAAAATTTAGAAGAAAAAAAAATGATCGCAAAGCTCTTTAAATGCCTCAAACTTATAATGAAAGCATCTCTCTCTCTCTCTCTCTAAGATCATAACGATACAAATCCATAGTTTTTTTGTTTTTATTAACAGATATTGACAAATATACTGTTAGTCCGTTGTTTCTCTTTTTCGGTAATTCTCATATGTATTTTCGTATTTTTGTATTACGTTGGTTTTGGTTATTTTACCTGACTGCTAAGAAAGCGTGTGTATGATTGTAGGTAAGCAACCAGGGGACCGACCGCTTTAAGTCCTCTCCGAGGGAATTGTGACTTATCGAAAGGCAAGAGGCACTAGCGCATCGACTTGGTTTCGAACTCGACACCTCCTGGGTTCGAGAACACTGCTCTACCACTGAGCCATTGCGCCTCCATTTGCAAACAACCATGTAAATAGAAATAATATTGCTCCAAAATGCATATATATTTCGAGCCAATGAATATTATTTCTTTTTAAAAATCACCCCTTTGGTTACTTAAAAAAAACACGTCCGGACAACCTAAAAAATAAAGATATGCTTCGTGTTTGAACATCATAGCACTCCTTCAAATCTTCACATCAAATGGCTAAAGCGTTTTCGTTCTTAAAGTCGAGTTATAAATTAGAACAATTTATATCAAATCTGCTTTAAAAAATCACGCTGGTTTTGTTTTTTGCCATAATAATTGCATCTTTTGATAGTTTTTATCTTGATTTTCTGCATTTTTGAATGTTTCTTGCCATCTCCCCTTATCTGTAATGATAAGGACCCCCTTTGTCCGTCTCTTTTCCCCTTCATCTCTCTGTCTCTCTCTCTCTCTCTCTCTGTCTCTCTCTCACTCTTTCGCCCCTTCTCTCTCTCTCCTTCTCTCTCTCTTTATATATTTATCTCTCTTTCATCACTCCAACTCTCCCTCTCCTACACCTTACCCTTTCTCTTTCTTTTTTAACAAAAATTTGAATTCGATCAATTAATTTTTATGAAATGTCTATATGTTTGATTTGTTATTTATGTAATATTTTGTGTTATTTAAATTTGAATTGTAATTGTATTGTATCTTTGTGAAATGGATCGCAATTCAGCCATTGGCTGCGATGATCTTTTAATAAACCATTTCTATTCTATGCTATCTTAGAAATTTCACGACGACTCACAATTCACAGTATGGAAACTGTTTCACCTTCAATCGGCCGGCTGAAAACAATTCCGTTTTGCAAACAGGAAAGATCGGCTCCAGATTTGGTACGTCATGTCATTAATGAATGCACTCCTTCTCATACGTTACTTGCTGGAATATTGATACTTTCATGACTTTGACAGAATGATACAAATACAAATTTGAAAAGAAAATATACGTTTCATGTCATCATCAAACACATTTGTTCACTTTACATTCTATGTTTTTTAAATATTTTTTGTACGACTGTATTCCAATCATTTTGAGTTATCATGTAATCATTTAATATTTGTTTAATGATCTGACAGAATGTTCAACAAAATAATGTTTTAATCCCTCTTCAAAATTTATACCAACCTTTGCTTCTTCTTCAAATTACAAAAATGCTCAAGGAACATGATAAAAATCTAAGTTCACCTGTTTATCTGGTAATATCGATATTCATAAATTGTTCGCATATCTTTGCTTCTATCGAACATTATTATAACTGATTTACAGAACTGTTTTTAACTGACGAGTAAAACTAGTATGCATGTATAGATGAACGTCGTTTTCCTTTCTGTATTTAAATGTCGCCTGACAGGCCTCCACCTGACCCTGTTCACGGACCAATCAGAATACATCGGTCTCCTGTCTCACCAGTCTGGTGTACGCGTTGCTATCCATGAGCCTAACGCCCGCCCCTTCCCTGAAGATGAAGGAATCACGGCTTCTACAGGCACGCTAACATCCATTGGACTACGACTAGTGAGTCATTTTTTCTTGTTAACATTAAGTTAAATCTTCAAAGAGTAAATGAAGAGAGGCAAGCTAAAATTCTTACAGTTCCCGAGAAAATATTCGCTTCAGTCTTAATAGGCCTATGCCTTCTCTAAAGAGATAAACGATATTAAGAAGAAAGAAGAAATAATATCATTAAAACATGATAAATAGCGATGTATAAGATTGCATTGTATTGATATTAATTTTGTCTTCTTCAATAAGTTCCTTGAACCAAGTTTTAAGTATATGAAAGAATTTCGGCCTCATGACTTTGTAGATAACACGAGAAATTAAAAATACTTTTTCATGTGGCGTATCATGCACTTCCTGAATAGTAAAGGAGGTTTGGGGATGTGGAAAAATAATGCGCGGCAGAAATTGGAAAACGAATAGAATGAATGAGCTATAAACACCATATTTCCTGATCTGCATATTCAAGTATATTTTCACGCCACCGAATGTGCATCTTTGAGAGATTATAACAATTTCTGGTTTTGATAATACTCGAGTTTAAGAAAATCGCGGTAAAAGGAGACCAATTATCGTCATCATCCTTTTAATATTCAAGGTCAATATACCAGACTGCGACGATCCCATATCGAATCGGATGTACCCTTAAGATGCCCCCTACTCTAATTGATTGGCTCTCTCTTCATATTTGATGAAGTGCATGATTCGTGCATATAACCCATCTTTACTGGTCTGTGGATGTTAAATCATTGCTTTCCGCTTGGTATAGGGACGTGAGTCTCATCAATTAAATCACAAATGACTCCACTCCCTATCTCTCTTTCTTCCGACTTTTCATCAAAATTATGACTCAATATATTTATTGCTTATAGCCTTTTTCTTCTAAATTACCAATATACTCGTAGGCCAGCTATTCAATTTGGTACAATAAAACACGGTGGCGATTAAAATATTGTCTATAAATCTGAAAGTGCTTGAAAAAGCATATTCGAGATTTTCATCTTTAGTTTACCCTGCTTTAAACATCCCTTCTCATCACCCCCTTTATCTTAATACCTTTACATTTTGCTTTTTGTTTTCATTTTGATTTTCTATTAACATTAATTTTTCTCTCAATAAGTCATTGTGCTTTTTTTTAAATTCTTTATATCAACTTTTCTCCTTCTATCCACTCATGAAAATAATTTTTACCGAGAAGTACCCCAGTGTTATACGTTTAGGGTAGTTATTATATTATTGCAAAGCCTTTTATGTGTTATAGTCTTTTGTATTCAATTTCTCAGCGGAATATAACCAGACTGAGTGGACGTTACAGCGATTGTCGTAAGAAGAATCGTGGCGACCCATCCGAGTTTACTCATGATTTTGACTACTCGTTACGAGCCTGTCTGAATGCGTGCTACCAGGGAAAGCTCCGGTATGAATGCGGCTGTGTAAATGACGTCATGGGGAACACTACAATATGCAGTACGCTGGATCGAAGACAAGGTAAATGATGCATCTTATCTTCCAGCATTTTTCTTGATGGTAGATCCAGAATTACTCGATAAGTAAATGAAAAGAAAAAAAAAGATAAGAAAAGAAAGAGAACAGATATCGCATTTTCACATACATCTTATCGTCTAAAATTGCAAGAGGATGTAATTCATATTTGGGGTATACCTAAAGTATGCAATATGTGGTTATGGACACGTGCCCCCATGTTATCCCGCCCCACCCCCTACCCTGGATCCGCCACTGTATTTCAGTTACCAATATTACCAGGTATAATCTTGAGAACATGCAAACAAACAAAATCTAAAAGACATTAATATTGTGAATGTTTCATATAAGAGTTAAAAACATCTATATTTAATAAGTTTTCATAATTTGTACATGCAGGGCCTTACAGGTTTTATGAGAGTTATTAATTTGTGCTATTGAACAAATCGAATAAGTTTTGATGGTTGTAAAAATAGTTTTCATTGTTCGATGACTTGTTGTATTTCTCACATTTCGTTAACTACCAGCTTGTTATTATTTTAACTGAATAGCTTCACTGCGTTTAACTGACAATGTAGGAGAAGAACATCGTAATTTTGTACCTGTTTCTATTTCATTTTGTTTGTCAGAGGCATGTCAGCGGAGAGTAGACCAGATGGCAATAGATGACAAGTTGGGCTGCCCATGCGTCTCACCTTGCAGGTTATAAACGAATTCCAACATTATTCCTACATACCCATCACGCAAAAGAGCCACCCCTCCCCGTTTCCAACACAATTTTTAACTGTCCGGGGAAAAAATAAGTATAAAATATCTTCCAAAAATCAAGATATGTCGGGAACATAATTCTTTTTTTTTCTCAACAGAGAGAGAGAGAAAGAGAGAGAGAGAGGGAGAGAAAGATAGAAAAAAGGGTGTGTGTGAGAGAGAGAGAGAGAGAGAGAGTGAGGGGGGGGGGGCAAGTTTTGTGTATGCTGATGGAATTCCTGAAATTATAGTCCCGTAATTTCTTATAATCATGAATCCACTCCTGCATAGTCTCATAGTTTCATCCTTTTACATGTTTATTCTGTTCTTTACGATCGAAAAGGATTGCCTTTACGACCTAAACGATTTTATACCAATTATCTTTTCTTAATCAAATGGGCTAAGATTATCAGCAGCATAATAAATTAAATGCGACCAGTTAGATGATATACAAATAAAGAGTCGAATCTTTCTCTTTTTGCATGTCATTTGTCATTTCTGTTTAATTTGCATAACGAGGATATGAATCTCTTTATATTTTCCTGATATTACAAACTTTCTTGATTCTCATAATTAGTTTTTGTTCAATCTAACCTTACTGTCATATTATTCCACAGCGAGATCGACTATGAGAGATTCGCATCATTCTCAAAATGGCCAACGGAGAGCGCTGACGTAAGTATTTCTTTTAGAGAGTTTGTTTAATAATAATAATGATAATAGTTCGTTCTTTTATAGCGCATTTCACGACCGAAGGCCCTCTCAAAACGGGCATAATTTGAATATACACTCGTGTTTCGATAATATTTATTTAGATTTCATCATCGTTTGAAACAACAAATCTTTTAAATATCTCAAAGGAATTAAACCAACTTTAAATTCTGGGGAAAGTGGTGCAGACTATAGTGATGAAATAAGTGCCATGAATGACGCGGTTGTTGTTTTTGTCGTTTCACTCTGAGGTAGACGGGCTATTAATTTAATTTAGGGCGAGAAATTGTGTTTCATTATGTTATACAATACTACATCATTATCAAACATCTTTGATAAAAATTGTTGATATCATAAAGAGCTTTATGTATTATATTTGATTGGTATTTGAAGGCACATCTGAAGAAGAAGCTTAACAAGCGAAACCGAAAGGCTGGGAATATGACCATGGACGCATCGTTTAGAAGGTAACCATACTATCATCTCTCTCTCTCTCTCACTGTTTCTTTGATTTTAATCGTCCTCAAATTTGTATCATGATATCGGTATAAAATTCTAGCTTAGTCCTTACTTCCCACTTTACTGATATACACCTACTCTGTTGGTTAAAACAGTTTTACATGTATTTGATAAATGCATGAATTCTCAAGAATCAACATACAGTCTAAACAAAATACTCGGTTATGCCGAAATCGCATAATTTATTGGTGCAATACAGAAATCGGCTTTTAGAAAAGTTAAGAATATTTCGTCATTTAAGCAAAAAAGCAACAAGAAAAACAAAGGAAAACAACGAACGAGCAAATAAAAAAACAAAAACATAATTTAGATATCCGACGAGGAACTTTGTTTAGTAGTTTTCAAAGTGATGAGTAATATGAAATAAATATTTACAAGTTTCTTAAATGTTCGATGCTCTTTCCAATAAACTTTAATAGATCAACGTTTAGGACTGATAAATTCGTTTGACATTTTCTCTTCCACAACCTCGAGCCTGTTGAGCGTGGATCCATTCTAACGTATGCATGCTTGTTTTCAGAAAAAATTTGGTTCGTGTAGAAATCTTCTACGAGAAGTTGAATTACGAAGCGTACACTCAGATGCCCAAATACACGGTAAGAAGGTTACCTTGCTACCATAGTTCGTTTGTCTCCATCACACGCTATATTGCTTATTTTGTTCTTTAAAAATGTTTTGAATGTTTTCTTTCTTTCAAAGCGTATCTCAGTTAGAAAAAGAGAAATAGCTAATAAAGATCATTGACAACTGTTGTGTTTAAATAAGCGGGTATGATTTCCATGAAACTTTTCATATAAAGAGAAACATGCTATAGATCCCAAACAAGTCTTTTAGTCTGTTTATCACATGTTCATCATTGCTCTACTGTGAAGGAAGAAATGGAATCACAGACCATCCATCACCCTTAGAATTTGACTTTAAAAAAAAAATTGTTTGCATTATTCAGCGGCATTTATGAAATATGATAAACGAGCTTTATACCTTTATAGGCCTACACATGCATCATTAGAATAAAGAACCACCAAAAGTGCTAAAACTAGTAGTGGAATTTTTTTGCAGAGGAATTGCTTTGTATCATCGACTCATAACCCTACGCACATTCCTCTCTCATGTTCTCAGTTTGGCAGTCTACTTGGAGGCATTGGTGGTATCATGGGGTTCTTTGCTGGTATGTCTCTCATCACTGTCTTCGAGCTATGTGGGTTCATCATCCAGCTCCTCGGGCTCCTATGTGGCCGACTGACCACGCCCATGCCCGAAGAGGCCGCCACGGAGGGGGGTGAACCTGCCCCTCCCCATCCCGAGTCACGCATTGGTAGGGTAGGACGTCGGTTCACCAAGGTGTTCAGCCATCATCCTCATGCCCATGGACATGGAGGGAGCGCTAGAGCTCGACAAACCGACCTGTGAATTTAGGATTATCGTAGAGACTAACCAACTAGAATTTAATGTATCGATATATCAAAATTGAGGAAATTGGTATTGAAAATTGTGAACAACTATCAAGGCATCGAGAGATTCTACAAAATAAAATGTGATCTAGAAGAGAAATACTTAATATTTGTACGATTTGCCTTGATGTTGATAAATATTATGTGCATATTATACATTTATGTCCATAATCTAGTATATATTATCTAGCAGATCGAATATCAATGTAAAATGTAATCATTGCTTCATTATTGTGATAAAAGTCGAACGCATTGCCTTTTTTTAACCTGCTCTTGGTGTTGCCCAGCCTCTTTGCATATTTGTATCGCTAGCATGTCGTTTTTACTCATTATATATCTGTATATATCCCAATACCCGAGTATTTGAGTCATTTTGTACATTAAAATTGCGGTTCATTGGTATATATAAATATTTTGTATATCCAGAATACAGGAAAATGTAAACATACGGTAAATAATATTCCAATACTATTAACCCTAAAAAGGCCGGGCTATTTGAGGTCTTAGTACGGCCGGGGGGGGGGGGGCATTATGCCCCCCCTTAAGAACTCAGCCGCGAAAATTTTCACGCATGTCAAGTGAAGTGTATAGAATAATATGATAATTTCAATTCACTCATTTGCATATTTATGGTAATTCATGCAAATAAAGTCATAAAAATCAAATTTTTACCCATAAATCATATGTTATTCATATTTAAGCGTTCTTTTTTCACTACATATATTCATTAGACCATTCTGAATAATAATACGACAAAAAAATTCGGAAGAGCCAACTTATTCCTTATGTTATCCCTTGTATTGATAATTTCTTATGTATTTCATTTTTTTTTTTTTTAATTTCATTTCTTACTACAATTCAACTATTTTGACTCCCAAAACAACCACCTAAACTTTAAACAAGACCCCAATAACCCATGTTTGATCTGTTTTTAGGAAAAACGACTTTTCCATATGTTTTGTACACAAATCACGAAAATGAGCGATTTTCGGGCTGACATGCAAAGACAAAAGGTCACGTGACCTTGTAACCGTAGGTCCGATTATCAACAAAATGATTTCAAAAGTTGTGCAAGACTTAAAAGAAAAAAAATCAGCGAGCGGCGGGGCGCCATCCATATGCGTTCCCGAGCAATCGGAAAAATCGTGGAGGGGGGCATAATGCCCCCAGCCTTATTAGGGTTAAGCGGACGATTGTAAACATGGATGATCATGGCTCATCATTGTTTATTTTATTCTCTTTATCAATATTGCTATGCTTTGTTTTATTTTCACGGGGTATCAAGGGTGTCGATTTGTATCCGTGGTTGGGGGGGGGGGGGGGGGTGATAGGTGCCAAAATATTTTCGGCAATGGATCAAAGCAACCAAGAGGTAGAAGCGTGTGGCAGGTTGCACCCCTCCCCACGGGCGTAGCCAGAATGTCATTTTAGGGGGCGGTAGTGAGCACGCAAAGCGTGCGAAACACTTACAGAGTTACAGAGCGCGCGAAACGCGCTCCCTAGGGGGTTGGGTGCAGGGAGGGCCCTCCCCCGCGAAGCGCGGAAGCTTTGACGTTTCATTGTCTAATAGTTTCACTTATTAGACAAAGAAGACGATTGGTTGGACCGTTCTCGACTCTTAATTCTTGTTTGAATCAAGTTCCCCTTCCTCCGTGCGTAGCGCGGAAGCTCTGACGTTTCATTAGATTATTAAAGAAACAAGACGATTCGATGTACCATTCTCGACTCTTAATCCTTGTCTGAATTCAGTTTTCCCCCTCCCGCGCGAAGCGCGGAAGCTTTGACGATTCATTAAATTATTAGAGAAAGAAGACGATTCGTTGTATCGTGTCCTTGTCTGAGTGCAATTCGCCCCCCGCCCTCCCGCGCGGAAGCTTTGACGTTTTAATAAATGATTACTCTTAATCCTTTTCTGTATTCATTTTCGCCCATCCAGCGCTACGCACGGAAGCTATACCGTTTCATTAAATTATTAGAGAAGGAAGACGATTCGTTGTACCGTGTCCTTGTCTGATTGCAACTCGCCCCCGCCCTCCCGCGCGAAGCGCGGAAGCTTTGACGTTTCAATAAATTATTACTCTTAATACTTGTCTGTATTTACTTTCGCCCATCCACCGCTAAGCGCGGAAGCTTTACCGTTTCATTAAATTATTAGAGAAGGAAGATGATTCGTTGTATCGTGTCCTTGTCTGAATTCAGCTTTTCAATAAAACAAAAATAAGTTGTGATATAATAATCTTTCTCCAATAATGAATATTTTAAAAGGAAATATCAGGAAATAAAATGAGTGAAAAAAATTTAAAAATAAAGATACAATGACGTGAATTTTAAAAAGGGTGAAAGGAAACAACATTACAACTAGTGAACAATCTTATAAGTCATACTAATGTCCGAAAATCTTTCTTCTTGTCTCCCATCTCATCACGAATTGTCACAGAGTTCATTTATGTTTACACTGTCCAGGATTGTCTGATGTTGCAGATTGCTACTTTTGCACTTCGCGCTTAACATTTAGTTCGTTGCTTTTTAACGCTGCATCTTTGCATTTGGCGCACTGTATTTCTATGATGCTGTTGATTGAACAAAGTGAATAAATTCATCAATTCCTGATGAAGCCGTATGAGCGAAAATTCAATTTATTCTTGTCTCATATACGGTTGTCTCATTTACTTCGTATATATGTATGTATTATGAAAATGAGATAACAAAATGTGTATACTGAAGGTCATCTTGCGAGTAATAACCATTAACTACTCTCATTGGGCTCTCATCATTATTTTTCTCTTTTTTTGTTTTTGTTTTGAGGGTGGATTATTGGAGGGGATGATTGTACAGGCCACCCCCCCCCCCCCCCCACCTGAAATATTTGGGGGAAATATCCCCCCCCCCATCCCCCGGGATCGACACCCATGCGGGGTATAGACCTGTCAGTCGCAAAGCTGTTATATAATGTGTACTTTTTCTTGTTAGTATTTACCATTGTGATTATTTATTTGATAAGTCTACATGAATACCTTATGAAATATGGTGTAACGTATGATTTCCATCGCATAGTGTCACAGTATACAGTAATCTAAAATATCATTCGAAAAATTAAAGCACAATATCTTATGCTTCCAGTTTGACAAAATAGTGTGAATGTTATAATTTCATAAATAAATAAAAATCCAACGTCACATTATAAATGACCGATTATAAATTGAAATATTACGTACAAGCCTACGTTATAAATCGAAATGACATATTGATTTTTCATACACGATAGCACCACCAAACGCTATTTTATAGGACATAATTATTATCTTGATTGAAAATACTTAAATTGCAGTGGAATATAAAAAAATCCCTCTTAAAAAACCTTGACAATTGACGAACACGATGTGAAAACATGTGACCATCCACTCGTACAATATCAAATGCAGACTGATTTGTGAATTAGGGATTATCAAGTAATACATGTATACGTATTATATCATCTAGCGAATGAAAAACATCTCAACATGCATAATTCTGTTCAGTACCATCTGCCCCGTAACAAAGATTCTACAAGCTATATGCTTTTTATTAATTTCCTTTTTTTTCACATGTAATTTTGAAATTATTTAGTGCAAATGCCATACAAACTTATGCTGTGTACATGTCTTTATTGTTCACAAATATCGATTTTGTAAATATGCTATGTTTTGTTAATGTTTTGTATCTTTTCATGTGAAATAAAAGAAATTATAAAATGGCTCTAGTATTTTAAGCATCGTGATTGGTCAATACGCGTCACATGACATTGAAAAAATTTTGATGCAAGCACGATTTTGCAGAAATGAGTGCAGAAAAAGCGCAGTAAAAAGTTATATTGCACGGTGCGTACGCGTGACCATGGAGATCCAGTGCGCGCGCGTACGTGTAGTACGCGCTCCCTCGAGTTAAGTTGCATTGCAATTATTGTAGGCTACGCGTAGCTAATATTGTACGCTCCACCATGATCCCCAGCGCAACGTACGCGTAGCTAGCTCTAGCTAGCTAGCTAGAGCGGCCAGCGGGGTATTATTAAAAAGCAAATTTTTATTTTACTTTTGCCTTGGATTTAGGCCTGTTTTGACTTTTGGATTTTATAATGAAGCCAGGAATTTCAGCTGTCTGATGTAGACTCGTCTCTAGACCCACTGTCTGTATGGATTTTATTTTTAATCAAGGCAATGAATCCCATTGACTTTTTGGTAAGCCTGCAAGGTCTTTTAGTCTAATTAGAAGTAGAACCAACATAACTCTAGATCTAGATCTAGATCGAACTCTCGTAGACTCTAACTTATTAGATCTAAAGTTTCGTTTTTGCTATTTGTGTCGCTATTTTATAAAACAAATAACGCACTTGACCCTGTTGTGCAAAACGTAAATGCAGTAAACGCTCGGTTTCTTCAGATGGTTCGCACTGTCAACTCGCCGCAAGCGGCTCGTTGCACAGAGCGGCACCAATCTAAAGAAACCTCGCGCGTACTGCATTCACCGCTATTGCACTCTGGGACGTGCGTTATTTGTATACTAAACTGAAACTGAAGATTAATTATGATTGTTCAAACGTAAAAAAGACGGTAAAACAAGGTTGTTGAGTCGTCTTTATCGTTAATAAACGAATTGACATTAATAATGCAGAAACTGTGTCATATAAACTAGATTATGTTACGTGAATAAAGAAAAAATGATGATTAAAGTTACAACGTTGCAATAATAAGTTACAGAGTATATTGGGCGTCTTTAAATTAAAACTTATCAACTAGGTAAAGGGGGAGAGAGAGGGATATAAGCGAGGGAGAAGAAATGGAGAGGGCTGAGCGTGTAAATCTTACAAAGAAAGGGAGATGCGCATGAAAAGACTGTCGAAGCGTATATTGCAAAAACTGAAAGAAGGAAACTGCATCAACCGAATATTGGGAGGGAGACAGCTAGAAAAAGAAAGTATGGAAAAAAGAAGGTCTAAATAATGAGACGAACTGAAAGCTATATGAAAGAGAGAGGTGAACGCAAGAATTGGGAGTAGTGAGATTAGAGAGAAGGGAAAATGTATGATGGGGTTGGGTATCCGGACACTAATTGACAAACGTAAAGACTTCTTTTTTTTGTATTTCGATTTTACGAACAAAATATTCATCAAATATCATGGAACATCATGAAGATTTGATCTTTATAATATTTTCCAATTTAAGTCATAGAAGATATATTTATTTGGCTTATAAACTTCTTAAAAATGATTTTTTAATCAACTGTCCGAATACACAACATATCCGGACAAACAACGTCTGGGTATAGGCCTACTAGATGAGAGAAGTTATTATGAGAAAGTAATTATTCTCCAATACAATGTCAAAAAATAATTATTATTATCAATATTTACAAAAATAAATCCATTAACACATAATTGAATGAACAAAGAGAAACAAAATCTATTCTTACGTCATCAGTGACGCTTTTCATTGTTCTTTACTATATGCGCCTCATGGCGTCTAAATTAAAACGCCATTATGCGCAAGCTGCATTCATTTTAAATGCGCGTTCAAAAGGCGCAAAATGCAAGTTGCATCGCATTTGCATTTGCGTCACTTTATGCACACGTAGCCTATAGCTAGTCGACTGCGTGCATGTGGTTAATTAGAATTGGCTCTTAAATTTGTAATGGATCCTTTTGATTATCAGCATTTTTACTGTCGAAAACACATAAGTGTGTAACCTTTTCGTCAACATGGTTTCCAAATTATGCTGCTTGGGGCCGTTGCTTAAACAGCAAGGAAAGTATTACCCGAGGAGAAATGAAGAACGCGTCATTGAACAATTGGAACGGAGCGCATGGCAGGAATACACAGTTCCCGATGAAGCTGAATGTCCGTATGACTGGTTGAAATCGGCATCGACTACGAAGCAGCGAAACGGTCGTGATCGAAGAAGAAGATTCTTTTCACGAATACGATCCGTTCATGTAGTAACGGACCCAGAGATTGCAGAGGATTTCACGTTTAATTCAATCGTTGCAAATGGAGATTTGTCGAGGAAGGAGTCTGATGTTATCAAATCTGTGGTGAATCCCGAACTCCCAGAGGATAAAAACGACGTTGCCCTTGATATTGTTAAGAGTCAAACAGTTGGAGTTGACGACGTTGGTACTGAGGACAGATCTGTAGTTGGACAAAATGCGGTAAGTCACTGATCCTGGACGGTTGAATGTTGAGGTCAAATTCATCTCTCCCGGATGCCCAAAATTTTATCTAGACCTAGACTCTAAACCTAGATCTAGGTCTAGAACAAGGAGTAGAATCTAGATATCCTTGAGATATACACGAGTGGACTTTGTACTAGATCTAGAGAAGGTGGATGATTCCATTTTGATATCACTCTTTTTTTGATTTTGCATGATTCTTCGATGTTTTAATTGATTTGAAAAATAAAAAACCAGATCACTTTGCTCATTTCCGAAAACTTCTTTCCCGAATCAAACTGATATTCTAAATGAGAAAATCACACAAAATGATTAATCATCGATAAACAAACAATACCTGAAAATTGTTTTTGTAAGCTTTCAGTTATTTACGTTATGCTAGTTAGTTCTTCGTGTGTCTTTTCTTCAGAATATATCATCAGTCTTGACCAACACTGCAGTTACAAATGAGCAAGCACCATCAACTTTACTCCCAGAAGAGGTAGAGACACAAAAAGAAAAGGAGATTAAGTCTGGAAAAGGAGCGCTTTTAAGTTCTCAAAAGCAGGAAGTCGATGTAAACCAGACTACAAGCATCACTGAGAAGTTTTTAGAGAATGAACAACGATGCGTAGAGACCAGTGTCTCGTCTTTACCACCGGCTGCGTCATCATGTTCGGCGTCAGCTTCGGCAAAATCCCTTTTCCCTAATACTCAAAAAGACACCTCATGTGACCTGAATGCATCGAGTGACCACCAGGCATATCAGCAGTCAGCAGACCAAGGTGTTGAAGATGGGGAAAATGCAGAGGAACAGACGCCTTCAGGGGTTTTGGTAGATCAAGATAATGTAATGGATCACGCACGTCTAGAAGAGGATCGCCAGGAGCAACGTATGCGAGACTGGATTCGAGTGCACCGTCCTACAGTTCCCAGAGGCCAGTCTCTGATGCAGCAAAATGGCCGTTCCTCTCAACGGCAGAATCAAGGGCAGAGGGAGAACAACCAGTCTTCACGTTCAGGCACCGACCATGTGATACGTCATCTTATAGCTCACCGACCTCATCAACCATATCCACATTTTCCCCTTGAGCTGCCGCAGCAACGTCGCCAACAAAGTCATCCTGAACATCGAGTCCGCCAGTTGAGTGACATGGAACAGATCCAGAGAACCCTGCATCAGTATCATATTCAACGAAGAAGTCGGCCCAACGAAGCAGAACGAGGAGATCGACGACGGGAGCAGCGTCCTCAGCAACAACATCAACAAAGGCCTTATCTGGCAGGAGAATTTGGAACCGTCCGGAACGACAGCGAGCGTACTAGAGAAAATATTGTACGAGAGCTACGGCAGAATCGGCAGAATCATCGAACAGATCACCGGGAAGGTTATGTGTCAAGGGTCATGGCCATCGTCAGGCAACGCCACTCACTACCCCAGCAAAACGGTACATAATTAATAATATTGTGTATGCTACTATTATTAATTTTTCTTTTTGCCTCTAATGAGGTGTTTATTCAATATTAAAAAAAAAAAAAAAAATTAATTTCATAAACAATTCAGCAAAACAATGGCACATCAACAAAACACACATTTTAAAGATATAACTAAGCAAATTTGCAGAAAAGTTCATATTTTGTACTTTCAATTATCATTTATTTTTAGCATGTGATTCATTTTTCTCTTGAATAAATTTATCAAATTCGATGTATATTCGGTGAAAAACCTACAGGTTTTATGGTTATACTGTAATCTTTCTCCCCATACAGCCGACAATCCTCCAGTTTCTCAGTCAGGCCATCCTCCTCCAGAGCTAGAGAGACGGGTGAGACCACCAAATATTGAACGTGCTGTGCCACGACAGAACCCTCATCCACCACGCAGGTATATACATTGTCATATAGGACATGGATTTTTTGTTTCATTTCAAATTGCATTTTCTTTAATCGTTTCATTGTCATTCAGTCTTGATCAAGGTTTTCCAGCGTATGGGCTAAAGCTAATTTAAAATACCTATCCTCGGAATCAAACTCAATTGCTTTTTTTCCCCTCTTCTAATTACTGACAGAATAAAGTGCCGCAGTTTAGTAGCATACTATGATCTTTCACATGAAGCATTTTGATATTCTGAAGAAATGCATTTCAAATCCGATTAATTTGATGTAGCTCGTTGTAAAAAATCTTTCCCTTACGTGGGACAGAACGATGATAATAATAATTGTAATTAGGACTGTACTGGTCAATTGCTTTTTTCTTCCTCTCTATGAGCCTTATTCTAAACAATTAATTATTTTTTTGTAATTGACAGACGAAGGAGATGCCAGAAACATTTCAATGGAGCGGTGTACCAGCCTAAAAAGGAGTAATCTTTGTGATTTCAACAATGACCCAGAAGTTCAGCGAGATACAAGTCATCAGATTGTTTGAGGATATTTTAAGAAGTCATAAATGGTCGTTCAGATCAAAGAAATATGATGTTTGTAACAAAAATCATTCCACCTATCAATAATTCATTGAATATTAGGACCGACAGTGCACTTTTCTGCAATAATGTCTTTCGTGTATTATATAGGTAAGATTTCTTGATAGGCCTTTGAAAAATAGAGAACAAAATGTTACAAATAAAGGATTTTACACTCTGGTTAATGCCTGAGTATTTCATAACAATAATATTTACAGTAATTGAACCTCATTTGCAGAACCAAAACCATTTAATCAATTATATTGGCAATGTTTTGTATACGAATAAGAAGAAATGAGGAATGTTCATTGAATTACAAAATTATTGAAAGAGATCTAGAACATTTAAACCTTTTTTTCGAGATCCATCTCTGTTATTAGCAGACTGAACCAACTTTAGAATTGTGTTTCTTGTTTCACTTAGAGTGATTATTATAATGATTATTTTGCATACATATTTACGCCTGATTTTCATAGTATATTTTCGTGTATATCTTAGAATGATTATTTTGCATATATATTTACGTCTGATTTCCATAGTTGTCTTTCGTGTATGTCTTAGAATGATTATTTTGCATACATTATTTACATCAGATCTTCAAGCATCTTATTGGACGGACTTTAAAAACGCTTGCCAATTTTGTGATATTTTATTGTTTTGTGACCATTTCTTGTTATTAGGCTATGATAATATTGATTGGAAGTTATACTGGATTGCTGACATCTTCATTTAGCTGCAACCAGATTTATATTTTGTCTTTTCCATTTGTCGTTTCGAGATTAGCCTCTGCATAAAAAATACAAATAATAAAGTATTAACTTGTGCATTGTTCAATTTTGTTATTTTGTGGTAGCTATGGCAAATTCGATGTACTTAAAACTGTACAGTTTCTTTTTTCGTTTTATAATTTATTTCTGCTTATTTGTAGAGCTTTAACAAGATGTAGATGCACCAAGTGTATTTGTTCATATGGTACTGAGTTAACTGTTGTACAAATAGAACCGTTTTGTTTACTCATTTAAAAAATGAGTTAATAATATTAAAGTGCCCGAGGATATTAAAATAACTGACTCACTCGTCTCAAACATGTTACAAGTGTTCCGTCCAACCCCTCCCCACCCCCACCCCCCCCCCCATTTACGACACGGATGTTAATCATCCTAGATCATTGACAAACTCTGGACTCAGTACAGTAATGGTCCAAGATATAAATATGAGGTATGAATACAAAGGCCCGAATTCATAAAGCAAGGTTTGAGCTCAAACCTCCTTTTGTTTCGCCAAACCTCCTTTTGTTCTTTACAAACCAGGTTTGTAAAAAACGCGTAAAACGCGTCATATATATGACGTACGAAAACCAAGGTTTGTCGACAAACCTCCTTTGTGAATTCGGGCCTGTAGGTCTGGCCATCGGGCTGAGATACATTAAATCTGTGAGAAAAATATGGCAGGCTATGGAGGAAAACATTTAAGGAAAATCGTGTCTCAACCTTTAATTCATTTCGTCTTTTCTAATCGTGTCCATAATGACAGCCAGTATTTAAATTGTCACTCGGCTACAAGGATAGAATAGAATCATCTACACATTTTTCTAAAAGCCTTTTCCTTTTCTTTTTTTTTCTTCAATTTTCTTTTCAAAAAACTGTTTTTACGGTCTGCGAACTCATTATGATGCTGTCAAGCGAGTGGTCACGCCGCCTAGGGGAGTCGAGTGCTCAAAGAATTCAATCTGTGAACAAAGATCCCGTATAAAATCAAGACCTATTCACTAGAGTTTTAAAATAATCTGTGTTTGGTCATGTTAGGAACGGTATGGATGTGTATGACAACGTGAGATACACTGTGTAAGATTAACATTAGGCCGTTATTTAGTTCTAAACACACCTGTGCTTTACTAGGAAGAAGATGTATTAGTTTAGGATAACCGCATGTTAAAAACTACAATTTTGCCGGCTAAGGGACATCAGAGATTTCCAGGAGAAGTTATAACTAGACTGTTGCGAAGCTTGATCGTCGCATACCGACCAACATAATAAAAGCGCTCTGGTAAGTATGTTTTATACTACTATAATGTCCTTGTTACTTAAGATCTCTTTGATAAAGTGAAAGGGTAGCTTCGGGCAGCTAAAAAGGACACGTCACTATATGTTGACTAAATAAAAATGAAAAGAATGCCGTGACAAAATTTAGTTTACTAATATTAAATTGGTCAGGAGTTAGGAGAATATCATCCGATCCTGTGGCATTATAACTTGGGTATATGTGTATCAAAATCTAGAATGCCCTTTGCTTAGACGCAAGTGAAGTATCACGGAGGAACGTGTACCCCGAAAGGGGGAGGGGTGAGAGAGAGAGAGAGAGAGAGAGAGAGAGAGTGAGAGAGAGAGATAATTATGAAACAAAGGGAAACTGAGTGGACATAAATCATGGAATGAGATAATGGTAAAGATGAAGTGAGAGGGGTTGAGAATTATTCAATGAAAAAACAACAGTATTATCAAAATTGAAGCCTACTCGGGACAAATAAGTTATGGCAAAAGCACAGATGACTTGTTTGAAACTTGAAGAAATGTGGAAGTTTATAAAGACACAACTATTAACAGATACGGTAAATTCAATGAATTGGAGACAATTAACGTAAAGCTAATGCAGCAATAGAAAGGCAAACAAAATAATATGCAAGAATCAATGAAATGTCAATCTAAAAAATAACAACAATAACCAAGCACATTGTGGGATATAGAGAGATTGAAAGTAGGAAAGTGAGATCCCTTTTTTTTTATAGTAAAGGTCTTCAAGCTTGTTTGTCAAACATGGACCAAGGATATACCAATCAAGTGTCTGACTGGATACGAGTATCATTATTCTCTCTTTTCTGGGCCTCGTTGCATCAAACTTACCATTAAAAACTTTATTTGACTGGCTGTTAAGTGATGTTCCCATGGTAGTTAATATTGATGGCTAAATCACCATCAATTGTAAGATCATCAGAAAGAGAATCCCTCGCGTCTTACGTTGCTCAATTTATTGCTTGAATGAACATTTATAAAATAAATAGAACTTAATCATGAAACTCGTTAAATAATGTAACGCGACGGTGCCCAACAAGAGCATCCCACACTTCTTCAATGCTCATTTTATTGCCTGAATGAACCCCTATTAAAAAAATGGTCGCTTTAACACTTGACTATGCAGCCCGTAAAACTCATCTTCCATTATATTATAGAGGTCTCATATATATTTCATTAAATTTTATTTAATGAAACAAATGAAGTTATGCCAAACTTTCAGTGGTATGATTTCTTTTTACTTTTCATCTCTATATTTGGCCTCTGTCTCAATAAGACGCATCATATTTGAATTTAACTGATACAAATTTGAATTGAACAACAACATGCTACGATTATGCTGAGCACTTATGATATTATAATGTTTTTTAAAAATTATTATTACACGTAGGAAATTGGGACTTTTAAGCCCTGTCACTAAAATTCTTTCCTGATATCCGTATGATTATGATAAACCCCTAAAGGTCTTCGCACGATCTCTATGTCTTCCTCCCTATCCATCCCTCGTTATATATTTCTTTATATCTGTGTTGTTGCTATCGTCCCTTCCACCTTTACCCCCTCCCCCCCCCCCCCCCCCCTCCGTTGCTCCCCTATTCGAGAAAACAATAAGACTTTCCCCACAGGCTATGCATGGTATTTGTGCACGCGGATCAAACCTTGAAGCGATTATTGAAACACCACAATAGGTAACGACCTCAAAGTAGTATTGATTAATTCTACTTAATAGCTCTACGTGTACAATAATTAGATTTCAATTGCAATGACAACTACTATTATCCGTTCCCTTTCATAAATTTGTTATTCTTATATACTCTTCCTTTGCAACCACGGTTGGCATGACATAAAATGGAATGGGGTGTCGATGTTCATTTTTATTCGCAGTTAGACTTGAAATCTCGAAACAGAAATAAAATGGTTAGGGATTTCATAAAAGCACGGATTAATCATCATTATAGAGCAGATCTTGGGTTTATAGTTTCTTAAAATCTTTGAAAGAAACGATAAATAACTGCATCGTGTATTATCTTCCTGTCCCACTGATACCCACTATCCTTGAAAATCCCTTTTTATTTTGTCCAACCCACCTCAGACTGCTCATAATCAAAATTTCAATGATAAATTATGGTGTGGTACAGATGGAGAAGATGGAGCAGAATAAACTTCGTCATAGTTACCATCTCTTGTGGTATTTACACTGATCAAACCATACATTGTAACTTCGGTACATTTTTTTGCTTGAGCTCATTCAGATAACCTAAATACTATCAAATTACTCAAATTATATGTTCATGGGTAAAACACTCTTTCGACACGTAGATAAGTTGTGCGTGCATGCATTATTATCCTTTGTTTTCATTTCATTCACAATTCTACGAAGAGGTATAACGTTTATTACAACCTCCTTCATTAAATAATCATTTTAGTTAAGTACTCCAAAGTGGCAGCATTCTAAAAACTACATCAAGAGTTGATTTGCTCCTGTGCAACTCCTGAACAGCTCGAAGCAGATTATCACGAGGTTCCTTTCTCTAAGAATCGAGAAGTAACGTTCCAATGACAATAGAATTATCGACTTTTACTGACGTATGCCTTTACATCGTAATCCGCTTTTCATACTTGATCATTATTTTGTGATAATACAAGAAGGGATGGACGCAAGTAGTATCAGCCTCGGAGTAATGGGGGCTTTCAGTCAAATTGATTTTTTTCGCTGATGTGGCTCCTCCAAACTTTCCCGCCTTCGGGGTACAATCAATTCTCAAGGGTGGGGAAGCAGCTAAGGCCTTGTTATGGGTGTTGCTAGGATTAAACACGTCTTTAGATGTGATAGATTGTCTAACCGCATTGTAGATCTGTTCTTGTGGATATACCGCTGTGCAAAAATATCAAGATTATTGTGAATATTTCACTATTTTAAAGGTATGTTTGATTCATCACTTTTCTTTCACGTAGCATTTTGACATTATTCATAACGCGTTGGATTTAAGTGATCTTTGTTCATAATTGCCCATTTTTGTTGATATTTCGTATTATAGGCATTATGATTTTTTTTTAATCGTAATCAACGTCAGCCCATTTTTACATCTAAACTATAGCACACGAAAGTTTCATAACTTTGTATCTTCAATTCTTCGTTAATCGCGCTGTTAGATATCCATATGCTTTCAAATTCTTTTGTATTATCACTGTCTAAAAATCAGATTTTGATCATGATTATATAAACTACTCTTTCATCTATCATGAGATACAGTTATGCCATAAGTAATATCATGATATCATTCTAGATGTATCGCTACCTCTATGTCTTCAGCTGGTGTGTTGTTTCAGTGTTATTTCATTTCATAATTTCGTGATAACGATTTCACATAATAAACACAGTATGTTGTCAACGTTTGTAGAGTTACACCGTTTTATGTTTGAGTACATCACGACACCTGTACGAAAAATGTCATTTATTTATTCCCATATCATTATTGTTTTAAATAAAGAAGAATATAAAGAAGAGATTCACCATAAAAAGCTAACTTTAATATGCTCCCAGAATAACGATAGAAAAGACGTTAATATATTTGTTTGTATATAATAAAAGTCATCCAGGAACATTCTTATCGTTCCGTATGATAATGCTTAGTTTCTGTTACCAGATGTTTATCATAATAGTTAATCCATGCCAAACCGATTCTCATGGTGCTTTCTTTATAATTATCAACAATTTTTAATTACATCTGAATTTGGTCGATGCTTTGGTTTTGGATCGTTGCGTTTGTACCATTCTCCATTAAAGGCTTATTCTTTACTTTCATTTTACACAGGGCATAACGCTTCCACCGCGGAGTTTGCAGTATATCAACATCATGGACATTCTCACCACACTGCTAAGCAACGTGGACCATCTTAAGATGTTACCTCAATAACTCATTCAAATTTTCTGCAAACTTTTACCTGGAATCCATATATTTGGCACATCTTTTGGAAGTGAAATATCAGCAAGAATTATGTTGAGATGGTGTCAATAGTCTGTTAATCTAAGAACTATCACTTTCTGGATTACAGGAGAGAAAGTCAATTTTAGAGTACAATGGCGCGAAGCTCTTATCGTCTAGACTTGAAACGGGATGATCCCAGAACACTTATGATCAAAATGGATGCCCGATTAACATTTGCAGGACGCGAGAGAAATCACGCGTTCCATTTGGAAGCTGAACGCGAGCTTCGTCATCTTGATTACGCGCGTCATCTGACACGCTCCACCCTTGAGAGACAGCAGAAAGAGATGCATACACGTATGAACTTCTTAAAGAATCTTGTAGAGCAAAATAGAGCGAGACGAAAGACAATAGAAGAGCAGGGCATGGATGGCGATAAACTGGAAAACATGGTGAGACGATTGCTGAAAAGAGGAAGAGGAAAGAGGATGGTTTGCGACATACATTGCCGATTATTCCTGCCAGGAGAAACCTCGAAGATTTAGTCAAGTCCATGCAAACAAAACAAAATAGCAATTCAAACATGAGTAGATCGCTCGGGTATCTCAGCGAATCATATTCACAACATAGCATGCAAGAAACTTTGAGCGAAAGGAGACTGAGACATTTGAAACAAGAAATGAGAAATGCAAAGAAGAAGGAGATCCCTAAAGTTCAGGTAACTGTAGAGGAGGCAGATCGTACTGCGGAGACGCCCAAGGTCGTGTGGGCTAACGCAGAAGGTGTAGCAAGTGTCAGCGAGAAGGACAAAACCAGTGGTGGGGTATCAACGCAGAATATCTCACTGCCCGACATTTCACCAGGTAGCAAGACCCAAAGCAAACCTACACCAGGAGGAAGAAGGGTTTCTCTAAGTCAGATGATTGCGAGCGGTGAAATCCAGAAGCTTCCAGGTATCGGGCCCGGTAGTGCCAGCATGGCATCTGATGGAACCCCGCAAAATCTCAATTTGGCGAGAACATTCTACATGAACACGAGTCAGAAATCTGGTCGCGGTCCTGTCTTACAACCCATACAAAATCAGCAGCAGAAGCCGAGCAATAAACGTGGGTGGGTGAAGTTACCTCCGAACATGGCTGCCCTCAAATTCAAGGAGGAGGACGCCGAGAAAAATCCTTTCATGACGGCCGATTTTAAACCTGAGACGTATCGACCTCGAGAGCTCGTGGAATCGAATAAGCCGGATGAAATGTACGTGTGGCTTGGGTTTGACTCAGAGGAGGAATACCGTCAGATGGTGAAAGAAACTCAAGAAGAACTCGATGCGGAAAGTGACGACGGTGATGAGCTAGTCGAACTGGAAGTCATTGACGAGCTCGAAGAAACTACTGAGGACACAATCGAAAAAGCGGGTGCCGAGTATCTAAAGAAAAGGAGGATGAGTAGACGAGTATCTCGTCTTAGTGCCCCCATTGCTATGTTAGCATCTAGTCTGAAGAGAATGAGTGTAAGTCATGGAGTCTCGAACTCAGACAGGAGCAAACCTAGTAGTGGACTCAAGAGATTCATCCGAGCTGCGAAGACGATCTGTATTGTGAGAAAGTTCCAAATGAATGGGGAAGAAAACGAAACAGAGAGATGATAGTAACTTGCTCGGACATATTTTACTTGGTAAAAGAACTGTAGATCAGTCAAAGTAAGTAGTGAATAGATAGAAAGCCGATTATTTCGAAATAGAGTACAAGTATGTGACTTGTTAAAATGAAACTTAATTTAGAATGGCAAGTTGCAGTTAGCTTACAAATAAATGGTTCTAGAAAAGTCTTGGCTTTTTCCTTGAATTTAGCGATAGTAGATAATGCCTCCATCTGATATTAGGATAGCAAATAAAAAACGAATGTTTATTGTTGATAAAGTTTATGAACTTAATATGTATGATATAAATTATGTCACAAAAGAAAAGGTGGATTCAGCTTCGTTTAATCAACGATTTTAAGTAGCAGTGATTTTGATATTACAGTACGTTATTACATTGAAAGACATTTGACGAAAGCTTTACTTTTTAAGCTTAGCTGTATTTTTAAAGACAGATAAGTATAGTGGATTATTGTAATTCTTAGTTAGAAACAAGATTGCATGGTTGGTGCAGAGTCATAGAATTTCTATGACTCTATCCTTATAGTTATGATCAAATCTACAGAATATCATAGGATGCAACTTTTTATGTGGCTTTTGAAGTCTAAAATTGACAACCATGTTTACACGTTGAATTATACCTCGCTCTTAGTCGTATAGTTACGTCCATTTAAGATATAGTGAGTGGTAAAATTGCGGTTCAAGGGTTTTGGGTGCTAAATATCCATTCAATATTGTTTAAATATTGCCTTCAGAGGTTTAGATGGCAATACTTCAACCTAAATTCGCAAAAAAGCAGAAATATATGCCAAAATGTTCAATGTTAAATTGCATTCGCGATATCTATCCAGGCCGTATCGATATGATATATATATCAATTAGCAGGCGGCTTCTCGGCAACATTTGTATCATCACGTATCAGTGAAACGTATTCTTTCACAATCATGATTGGTAATCAGAGCTTCCATTTCATTTTTTGAGAGGGGGGCGTTTCCAAAACTGGTCTATACCTTTAATCTTTAAAACGTGCAAATAGTCGACAACTTTATCTCAAAGGGCTGCATTCCAGATAAAATCTGTCTGATAAATACAATGAAAGAAAAATATGTTGAACCTAATGTTGCAATACTTTCGTTTCTTTCCCTTATTTTTGACTATCCTGCAAAGGACTTTGATAATTGTTAGACAGTCACGACGTACAGTATACGATGTCGCTGCAAATATTTGTCTTATCTTTGTTACTTTGACTTTATATTATTACAGAATACCGACTCCAAGACAGGAGGAATAAAGTTATACGATACATGAATACGATTCTCTTCTCGTCATGTCATTTTCCATGGGCTGTCGGTCTCATGGTATGTCTGTCTTTCTCGTGGCCTGTCGGTCTGAAGGACCCTCAAATAACTTGTCAAAGGGTACGCGAGACAACCTTTGTCGGCTTTGTGAAGGTTTGTCCGTATTAATGTTTAGTCCACTTTGATTGCTCTTTCAGCTATTCATAGCTTTGTCACTAAAATATTCCTCTCCCTGTTGATGTTATTGTGCGACACAACACATAACACGAAGAATCAAAAGTGTTTTGAATTGATGCAAAACTCATATCATTGCGAAGGGGAAGCCTAACTGATCAAATACAACAACTCTCCTCTTTAAAATATGTTTGGGGCCCGCAGTAATCAACTCTCAAAAATGTTAGTTTCGAGATCCAGATTTTCTGCCTTCAGCGGTCCTTTGTAGAGCATCAATATTTGTGACGTCACACACGGGACACGGCTGGCTAGCTGCAGACTAATACACGCGCGACTCCGGTAGGCGGCCGGTGTGACCGCACCGTTTGTCCTACCAGTTTCGTTTGTCCGTCGGACATAACATGCGGGTTTTCTGCTCGCATCGATCGTCCGTGACTCGCACGGATCGTCCGAGGGACGATCCGTGCGGTTTGCTATCCGCACAGTCTGTCCTCATTTTGTTTTACGTGTATATTTGATAAAAGGAAGCAACTCGGTAAATCATGTGGTAGACATTTTTTGTAGATATTTTTTCTAGATATAATAACTTTCTACAATTTTTTTAAAGCAAATGGGCCAGTCCTTTTGAAAGTAGAAGTGAATATTTTATTTAAAACCTTTATTCTATGAATATCGGCCCCACAACTGTTGTAATCGATTATACTTTTGTACGTGGCTTCGTTCGTCAACCAACTCACTACTAGTATATACTCGTGATCCAGGGAAATAAAAGTGATTGAAAATGTGGTTGAAAGTGAGTGGGGGAGGCTAGAGTATTTAAGATAAGGTAGAGCGTAGCACAAATTGGCGGATGCTCAGGGGGTAGGGGCATTTAATTACGGTCAGATGAGCATATTTTAATACCTTATTCATGACACTAGCAGGTCAATAATTGGCGTATGGTCCAAGGGGCGGAGCCCCCGGAAGCGCAGGGGTTTTAGGCATTAAAATAACGGTCAGATGAGCATCCAGGGGCCAGCCTTAGGGCACAAGGTGGGATCCAGGGGGCAGAGCCCCGGAAGCTCAGGGGTATGGGTATTTAATTACGGTCACATGAGCATACTTTCTTTTCTATTTCTTTCTATTTAATTATCTTTAATATACTTTTTCAAAAGTGTGGGGGGGGGGGGGCTTGAGCCCCCCAAGCCCGCCGTTCCACAGGACCTGACAAGTATTGTTTCCCTGATCCGTATATAGGACAAGACCCTGGGGCAGCTAGCCATAATCCGATATTTGGGTCGTTTTCCGGTCAGAACTAGCCCTTACTATCATTCCAGGATTTTGTTTCAGAACCTGAGACAAAGTTACCCAATCCCTTTAAGTCTCAAAAAGTAGACTTCAATGACCTGTACAAAGGCTTAGGGACCGGGGGGGGGGGGCTTGGGGGGCTCAGATATCATTGAGCCCCGCAAAATTTTTTGCGGAGCTTATAGATATCATTATGCCCCCCAATTTGTCGGTGGGGCTTAGATATCATTGAGTCCTTAGGGGCTAAGATACCATTGAGCCCCCAATATTTAAGCGGTGCTCAGATATCATTGAGCCACCCCCGATACTTATTGCGGGGCTCGGATATCATTACCCCCCCCCCCCTCCTCCCCAATCATTATATTCTAGGCATGAAACTCATGTATACCTATAATCTACAGGCTTACCATTCAAATATAAACATTTTATAAATATTTATTTGGGGAGGAGGGGGGGGGGGGGGCTCAGACATCGGATCTCGCATACCATTGACCCCAAAAAATATATTTGGTGGATCTCAGATAATTATCATTGAAACCCCAAAATATTTTGGCGGGACTCTGATATCATTGAGCGCCCCCCCCCCATATTTTGGTGGGGCTCAGATATCTTTGAGCCCCCCCCCCCTCCCATATGTTTGTGGGGCTCAGATATCACCCAATTGTTTTTTGTGGGGCTCGGATAACATCACGGAGCCCCCCGATATTTGTGTGGGGCTCGGATAACATCACGGAGCCCCCCGATATTTTGTGAGAGGCTCGGATATCATTGAGCCCCCCCCCCCCCATATTTGGCCGGGCTCGGTTATCATTATCATTATAGATTGGTGCACATCATTATGCTCGATCATCCTTTCCTATCTGTTTGTTTTCATTCCTCTTTTAGTCATCCTTTATTTGCTACCTATGATATTTGATAAATACCTATATATGCAAAATAAACCCTGGAGGTTTAAAGTTGTAAAGTCCAAGGCAGTTCAACACACGCAATCATGAAATAAGGATGTCTTCATCGAAGTGTCTCTGTAGGTTTAGAACCACGCCCTGTGCCTACCCGCTCAGGCCACTCTACATTCAGGGGCGTCGCTAAAGGGGGGGGGGGGGTGGGGTTGAAGTCGGTGGGATTTTTCGGCCAGCAATTTTTTCCCCTTCGAGCTGTGACTTTTTATCGGACAAAGAAACATTTTTGAAAATTCAGACAATGATTTAGAGTCGGTACAATGAATAGTCTTCTTTTTCTAATAATTTAATGAAACGTTGAAGCTCCCGCACTTCGCGCGTGGGATGGGGAAACTGAATTCAGACAAGGATTAAGAGTCGAGAACGGTACAACAAATCGTCTTCTTTTCATAATAATTTAATGAAACGTCTAAGTTACCGCGCTTCGCGCGGGAGGCCTTTCACCCATCCCCTCCCCCACGCGCGCTCTTTAAGTGATTCACTTGCTCAATACCGCCTCTCCCTAAAATAAGATCCTAGCTACGCACCTGCGTTTAAATATATAGCTATGATGCTAACTAAGTTGACGAAATAATGTGTATATTCATGTCGTCGACGAAAATGACCATTTGCGCATAACAATTTAGCCTTCGCATGATCATTTTTGCGCTTCTTGCTGCCAGCAAGATAGTTTCCTGCTGCATTTATTTTGTTGCTGTTATGAGTTTATATTCATATTCTTATTATCAAACAGGAATAAATAAATCAATATATAAATACATTTGTACAATACGATTTGTACGATAGTTGTACAATGATGATAGAAGAACCAATGAAAATCGCAACTGATCTTCCCTAATTCTTTTCCCCCTTTTCTTTTCTTCCTCTTTGTTTTCTTCCCTTTCTTTCCTCTTTCCCTTTCTCTCTCTCTCTCTCTCTTTGCTGAGGGGGGGGGGGGGGGGAGAGGGTACACATCGGGAAAAATTGCAACTGATCTCCCCTACCTTTCTTCTTTCTCTTTTTTTTCCCTTCCTTTCCCTTACTTCTCTCTCTCTCTCATTTAAGTTTGGTGAGGGAGGCAGGGGCCTTTCGCCCCCTCCCCCGATCCACATGATGTTGGTGGGATTAATTGCAACTGATCTCTGCTTCTTTTTACCCTTTTCTTTACTTCTTCCTCTTTTGTGTTCCATTTTAGCTCTCCTCTTTCCCTTTCCCTTCTTTCTCTCTTTTTTTTTTTTGGCGGGGAGGGGGGGGGGGGGGTCGGGGGGCAGAGGCAAAGGCCTTTCTCCGCGATTCACATCTTGTGTGCATGAAAATTGCAACTGATATCCCTTCTTTTCTTTTCTTCTTTTGGTTCTTTCCTTTCCTTCCTTCTCTCTTGTTTTGCGGAGGGAGGCAACAGCATGGGCGGCAAGGCCCTTTCGACCCCCCCCCCCGATCTCCTTCTTTTCCCCTTTTCCCTTTCTTCTTCCTTTCCTCTTCTCTCTTCTTTTCCTTTCCCTTCTTTCTCTCCTTCTCTCTCTCTTTCTCTCTTTTTGTTTGCTGAGGGGCCAGGGGAGGGTAGAGGGGAGGGGAAAAACACAACCGTACCTTTCTTTTCTTTCCCTTTCCCTTCTTTTCCTTTCTCTCTCTTTTAAGTTTGCTGTAGAAGGGGGAGGCAAGGGCCATTTGCCGCCCCCCGATCCCCAACTTGTTCGCGGGAAAACTGCAACTGATATCCCTCTTTTTTCTTTCCTTCCTTTTATCTCCTCTTTTTCCTTTACCTTCTCTTCCTTCTCTCTTTCTTTTTGCTGGGGGGGGGGGGCAACAGCCTGGGAGGCAAAGGCCTTTCGCCCCCCGATCACCTTCTTTTCCCCTTTTCTTTTCTTCTTCCTCTTCTTCCTTTCCTTACTCTCCGCTTTACCTTCTCTCTCTCTCTCTTCATTTTTTGTTGGCGGTTGGGGGTCAAGGCCCTCTCCCCCCCCCCCCCCCCCCCCACCCCCTGGATCCGCGCCGGGAAGACCTGTAGTGTCATCCCTAGCTAGCTGGCAAAGCTGAATATGGGTTATCCAGTCGTTTCATTCATTAAGTATAATTATACTTGTATTGAATATGTATACGTGTGGACTAGAGTACGGACATCGGTGCGGCAGGCGGACTATTGGTGTGTGACCTCTTCCGCACAGATTGTCCGTCAGACATTTGAGACGCGCACGGAAAGTATGATTTTTGTATACATATCAAAGTAATATTTAGCACATTTAAGCTCAGTGTGTCTCGTGATTCAGCTTTGATGGCAGCCGATAATTTTTTTTAAATCATTCTATCTGGTTATCTTTAACAATTAAAAATAAATTTCTCTAATGCCCAAACCCCTAAGCTTCTGGGGGCTCTTTCGTCCTCTTTGTGCATGGCTGATTGTCAACGAAACGTAGTTAAGTCTTTTGTCAAGTCTGCTCGTTGCTATGGCAGGCAACCAGTAAAAACCAATTCGTTTCATCAAATTATGGAAATGCAAGCATTAATTTAAACAAACAGAACTTTGTTATTCCTGATTGAGGTGTCGTATGAAAGGGCAGAAAATAAACTTCTAGAAATGTGAAATAACGCCGGCCAAATGACTTTTTTGGTACCCTCTCTTCAATTTGTTTTTAATCACTCGCGCGTGAAATATGCATCATATGAGTTACATCAAATGAAAGAGGAGGATCTATGCTTTACAAATATGTGTTATTTATAATTATAATTGTGATTAATTCTCGGTTTCGTTTTTTCTCGGACGCACTGTATAGTAGGCCTACTTGCGATATGGGCACATGGTCATTTTCCTCGACAACATAAATATATTAAGATTTATTTCGTTAACTTAGTCAACATCGTAGCTACACCCGTACAAATTAGTGCTCACCACCACCTCCCCCACCACCCCCCCCCCCCCCGCCTTTTCGCCGGCTAATTCGCGGATAAACTTTTTCTCACGAAAAAAAATTAAGTGCTCATTACACCCCTCGCAATGATTCACTCTCACCTCTGGCTCAAAAGTGGCAACCCAATAAGAACCCCTCCCCCCCCCCCCTCCTTAAAAGCTTGTACAGGCTTGAGCTATATATTTAACTGCTGCAGGCACGTAGCTAGATTCTTATTTTGGGGGCGGTGGTGAGTAAGCGAAGCGTGCGAATCACTTAAAGATAAAGACCAGTTATGGTCATGCGATTGCATTATGAAAGAGGCGTGGTGGAATCGATCAGAAAAGGTTGATCATCAAGCATATAGGCTAAGTATTGGTGTGTCCTCCAAGGTTCAGGAATCGTCAATGATAAGAAATATTGGCCCAGTCTTGGTAATGTTATAAGCACTGTACACAGAAAGATGTTAATGGGACTACGCACACGTGAGCGACACGTGTGTTATATCTATCAGGTCCAAATAGATAAAATAATTTACCAAATATATCATTAGTGGGCGGTTTTCTTGGCAAAATTTGTATGACCACGTATTAAGTAAAAACATATTCTTTCACATGAGGTACAAAATAGCGTACTGATTTCTTTTGCAGCAAAAGAATATTATTAGTCACACACTTGGATGTTGCCCACAAAATATTACAATAGGATATATGTGGTAAGATTAGACTATTATATAGCATAACTAATATCACATTTTTTATTCTATACAGTAATGCCAATATTTCTGGAATTTAATGTAACGGTGTTTTTACATGGTCGCTCCAGTCTTTTCAATGGTTTATACACCAATGAACTTTGTACATGTCTTTCTCGCTGTAGAAAAAAACATTTATTTTATTATTTAGAGCAAGCTTATCATTAGATTTTCTACCTCTATAATATATCAATAGAATCATATCTATCATTAATTCTATGATTTTTTTTCCCCGGGCTCCCCCTGGATCCGCCACTGGTCAAGGGCAGATTCCCAGTAAGCTAAGGGTTTCAGGCATTTAATTATCAATAATTCATTGCATTTTGCCCCGACCCCCACATAAAAGTATCCTCTATGTGGGCATTCCATGAACCATAATGCAGAGCCCTACAGAGGAATTTTTCCTGTTGGGGACCGGGGTGAAATGCAATGAATTATTGAAAAATTATTGCATTTTCTTTGTTTATAATTGTGATTAAGTTATGATAAAACATTGATAATTCTCAGTTTCTTTTTTTGGGACGCACTGCATATACTCAGTCTTATCTCAATACTTACGATAAAATATTGGAGAAGACTTTGACATTATCGAACATTACTTCCTTACCTGGTATCAAAGGCAACTTGAAAGTAACACGTAGGTGTATTATACATATTAGTTTTGAAAACTAGCATTAATGGCAAACTAGCTAGGAAATGGAGTTAATATTTCTAAGGCTCAATGGAGGGGGTGCTAGGCTAGATGGAGAGGGTGCTAGGCTGGATGTAGTTAGTGCAAGTTTAATGAAATCATGCTAGGGGATAAATGGAGCTAATATCTCTAAGGCTCAATGGAGGGGGTGCTAGGCAATTTTAAATGAAATCATGCTAGGAGATAATATGGAGTTAATAAATAATGAGCGAGAACACTAACTGAAGTTCTTCAAAATGAAACATACTAGGTATGGGGCTTGTGTGATCATCACACGAGTGTTTAGAACAAGATTGTTTGGAACCAGCAACCTTGATAACTTGGCCAGTATGACGTGACATTTCGGTACTTTATAATACATTATATCTGATATATTGGTAAAGAGTAAAGATTGTGAAAACTTTATGTAAAAATTAGTAACATTACAAAATATGCAAGTAGTTTGGAAATCCCTTACACGATCTAGGAATAAAGATTGTGATAATTCTCTCGCGCTCTAACTCGCCCCCTCCCCTCTCTCTCTCTCTCTCTCTCTCTCTCTCTCATTTAGTTTTTCACGCCTAGTGACATTCCTAAACAAAAGCCTGGTATATATAACGAAAACTTGATATTATAGAAGTAGGAGCAGATGTGCCAAAATAAGCAAACATCATAATTCGACATGATCGGTATCAGAAGCTCCGAGAGAGATGAAATGAGACGGAGCCTAATTTGCGTCAACTACACTATATGAGATTGAAGTGGGCTTGTGTTCCAAGTATGGTACATTGCTATCTGTTGTTGTTGTTGCGAATAATGGCGTTTCCATCGTCATTCGATGATTTCCGCCAGGCAATGTGAGAGGGCGTAGTTACTGGTCCTCTCTAATACTTTTACTGTTGGATCGACGATATCTATGCACATTACATTGATCTACAGAAACGTATACAATGCTCGAGGTGCATGCCGGGAAGGCGTATGAAAGATGACGTAATGGTATCGAAATATAAGAAAGGAAAACAACTTCAGTTCAAGACAGTTCAAATAATGCTGGGAAATGGAAATTAAAATGATACCGTTTTAAAACCAGTTAGATATGGTTTTTGGACAAGAAGCATGAGATAATTCATTGCTCGGCAATCTGGACTGTATTCTAAACAGAGCATCCAATATTGCTGATATTTAATAGTATACTGTCAATGAAAAAATATAACTAAAAAAAATAATAATAATGGACCTCTTTACCCAAGGCTGTGTGTCTTTGTCGAGCACAAAATGATTCTGCTCGGGTATGCAGGCCAGTTGTTAGCCCATATTGGGCTTGAATAGACTTGAATTGAAAGACCCTTTGTTTCACCTCGCGAAGTTTGGGCGCTTTCATAATGAGAGAAAACCTTGCCCATCATTGAATTCATGTTGTAAAGTTGTTTACAGACTGGAAAAGGATAGCGTGGGAGTGTACAGATTGAATAATGGATGTAAGTAGTACTGAAAATGTAAAAAACTTGTTTAACCTGGCAATAAGGGACTCTTGAATGTAGTTTAAAAATTGGACATGACTTTGGGGCTAACGCTACCGGCCACCGGCTACGCTGACGACCGCCAGCTAGCTGACGACCGCCAGCTAGCTGACGACCGCCAGCTAGCTGACGACCGCCAGCTAGCTGACGACCGCCAAAAAAAAGACCCCCCCAAAAAAAAGACCCCCAAAAAAAAAGACCCCCCCAAAAAAGACCCCCCCCCCAAAAAAAAAAAGACCCCCCCCAAAAAAAGACCCCCCCCCCCTCCCAAAGGGGCTCCTTTACAGTTTTTTTCCTACACTCAGCTGCTCCCCCTCAATATAGGCCCTTTTTCAAGTTTTTTTTGAGGAATCCATTGACATATTGTGATTTGGAACCCTTTCCCATACATCAAACAACACCAACAATAATTATTTTATCACACCAAACTTTGAGTGAGATGAAAATGGGTTCTAACATCAGTTTTTCTTTTTCAAAGATTTATAAAAAAAAAAAAAAAGCACTAGCTGGGAGTCGAACCCGATACCTTCCAGTTGCCAGGCGTTTGCCTATCCACTAGACTAATGTGTCACACTGGTAATCTTCTTGTATTTTTCATATTGATACTTATTGTTGTAGATGTAGCAAAAGACGTATTCTAACTAATTCAGAGAGTCGTTTGTTAAAGAAAGAGTATCAAATGTTATTTTCTCCTTTGTTGAGGAGGTGGGGGGGGGGTGTCCCCTTTAAAAAAAGGAGATGGACACGTCAATATCATGGGGTAAAAAAAAAAAATTAAAAATAACATGAGGTATAAAGAAGAAGCTGGGAGTCGAACCCGAGTACATACATACATTGCGTTGTGAAGCGATCGGTCTTATCCACAAGACCACTTTGTCTCACTGCTACTACCTGGTTCACTTCTTGGTCTTATAGCACTTTCTGCATGTTAACGACTTTAATATGTTGATTTACTGATTAAACGATTTCGGGATGCATAATTATTCATATTTTTGCAGTCCGATGTTGTCAAGATTGCCCGTAAATGTTTTCTTTCAGTTACTGATATTTCTGATATAATAGTGAGGTTTTATGTTATTTTCATTTATTTTGCAATCTGCTGACTTAAACTTCAAGTGATATGACAATAGGCCACTGCCCTGACATAGCATAATGAACAGAACACGGATCTATTCAATTTAGGATATGCTACGAATTCTGTAACAGGGCACCAATGAATAGGGAAGCTTGGCTATTCGATTCTGTGTCCAATAGCTTGCACCTGCAGCATCAATTAATGAATTGAAGAAAAACCCGACCCTCCCTTCATTGACGGAATATTTTTGTCAATTGCGAGGATTACATAAGAGGTAATAATAGCATTCCTGACATTGCAACAATGACCGCATTATGTTGATGTATTGTCCATAAAGGTCTTTCTCCTTGTCTGCATGGAGGACACGCACTTTGAATATCCCCATAGAAAAACGATAGATTGGGCTGTAGTCCTCATTTAAAAAACAAGAAAGCGATTTCGGGACAGTTCAAAATAATGCTGGGAATGGAAATTAAAATGATACCGTTTTAAAAACCAGTTAGATATGGTTTTTGGACAAGAAGCATGAGATAATTCATTGCTCGGCAATCTGGACTGTATTTGAAACAGAGCATCCAATATTGCTGATATTTAATAGTATACTGTCAATGAAAAAATTAACTTAAAAAAAAAATAATAATAATGGACCTCTTTACCCAAGGCTGGTGTCTTTGTCGAGCACAAAATGATTCTGCTCGGGTATGCAGGCCAGTTGTTAGCCCATATTGGGCTTGAATAGACTTGAATTGAAAGACCCTTTGTTTCACCTCGCGAAGTTTGGGCGCTTTCATATGAGGAGTAAAACCTTGCCCATCATTGAATTCATGTTGTAAGTTGTTACAGACTGGAAAGGATAGCGTGGGAGTGTACAGATTGAATAAATGATGTAAGTAGTACTGAAAATGTAAAAAACTTGTTTAACACTGGCATAAGGGACCTTGAATGTAGTTTAAAATTGGACATGACTTTGGGGCTAACGCTACCGGCCACCGGCTACGCTGACGACCGCCAGCTAGCTGACGACCGCCAGCTAGCTGACCCCCCCCCCAAAAAAGACCCCCCCCCAAAAAAAGAAGACCCCCCCCCCAAAAAAAAGACCCCCCCCCCCTCCCAAAGGGGCTCCATTACAGTTTTTTTTCCTACACTCAGCTGCTCCCCCTCAATATAGGCCCTTTTTCAAGTTTTTTTTGAGGAATCCATTGACATATTGTGATTTGGAACCCTTTCCCATACATCAACAACACCAACAATAATTATTTTATCACACCAAACTTTGAGTGAGATGAAAATGGGTTCTAACATCAGTTTTTTCTTTTTCAAAGATTTATAAAAAATAAAAAAAAAGCACTAGCTGGGAGTCGAACCCGATACCTTCCAGTTGCAAGGCCTTTGCCTATCCACTAGACTAATGTGTCACACTGGTAATCTTCTTGTATTTTTTCATATTGATACTTATTGTTGTAGATGTAGCAAAAGACGTATTCTAACTAATTCAGAGAGTCGTTTGTTAAAGAAAGAGTATCAAATGTTATTTTCTCCTTTGTTGAGGAGGTGGGGGGGGGGGGTGTCCCCTTTAAAAAAAGGAGATGGACACGTCAATTTCATGGGGTAAAAAAAAAAAATTAAAAATAACATGAGGTATAAAGAAGAAGCTGGGAGTCGAACCCGAGTACATACATACATTGCGTTGTGAAGCGATCGGTCTTATCCACAAGACCACTTTGCCTTACTGCTAATACCTGGTTCACTTCTTGGTCTTATAGCACTTTCTGCATGTTAACGACTTTAATATGTTGATTTACTGATTAAACGATTTCGGGATGCATAATTATTCATATTTTTGCAGTCCGATGTTGTCAAGATTGCCCGTAAATGTTTTCTTTCAGTTACTGATATTTCTGATATAATAGTGAGGTTTTATGTTATTTTCATTTATTTTGCAATCTGCTGACTTAAACTTCAAGTGATATGACAATAGGCCACTGCCCTGACATAGCATAATGAACAGAACACGGATCTATTCAATTTAGGATATGCTACGAATTCTGTAACAGGGCACCAATGAATAGGGAAGCTTGGCTATTCGATTCTGTGTTCAATAGCTTGCACCTGCAGCATCAATTAATGAATTGAAGAAAAAACCCGACCCTCCCTTCATTGACGGAATATTTTTGTCAATTGCGAGGATTACATAAGAGGTAATAATAGCATTCCTGACATTGCAACAATGACCGCATTATGTTGATGTATTGTCCATAAAGGTCTTTCTCCTTGTCTGCATGGAGGACACGCACTTTGAATATCCCCATAGAAAAACGATAGATTGGGGCTGTAGTCTCATTTAAAAAACAAGAAAGCGATTTCGGGACAGTTCAAAATAATGCTGGGAAATGGAAATTAAAATGATACCGTTTTAAAAACCAGTTAGATATGGTTTTTGGACAAGAAGCATGAGATAATTCATTGCTCGGCAATCTGGACTGTATTTGAAACAGAGCATCCAATATTGCTGATATTTAATAGTATACTGTCAATGAAAAAATATAACTTAAAAAAATAATAATAATGGACCTCTTTACCCAAGGCTGTGTGTCTTTGTCGAGCACAAAATGATTCTGCTCGGGTATGCAGGCCAGTTGTTAGCCCATATTGGGCTTGAATAGACTTGAATTGAAAGACCCTTTGTTTCACCTCGCGAAGTTTGGGCGCTTTCATATAAGGAGTAAAACCTTGCCCATCATTGAATTCATGTTGTAAAGTTGTTTACAGACTGGAAAAGGATAGCGTGGGAGTGTACAGATTGAATAAATGGATGTAAGTAGTACTGAAAATGTAAAAAACTTGTTTAACCTGGCAATAAGGGACTCTTGAATGTAGTTTAAAAATTGGACATGACTTTGGGGCTAACGCTACCGGCCACCGGCTACGCTGACGACCGCCAGCTAGCTGACGACCGCCAGCTAGCTGACCCCCCCCCCAAAAAAAGACCCCCCCCCCAAAAAGAAGACCCCCCCCCCAAAAAAAAGACCCCCCCCCTCCCAAAGGGGCTCCATTACAGTTTTTTCCTACACTCAGCTGCTCCCCCTCAATATAGGCCCTTTTTCAAGTTTTTTTTGAGGAATCCATTGACATATTGTGATTTGGAACCCTTTCCCATACATCAACAACACCAACAATAATTATTTTATCACACCAAACTTTGAGTGAGATGAAAATGGGTTCTAACATCAGTTTTTCTTTTTCAAAGATTTATAAAAAATAAAAAAAAAAGCACTAGCTGGGAGTCGAACCCGATACCTTCCAGTTGCAAGGCCTTTGCCTATCCACTAGACTAATGTGTCACACTGGTAATCTTCTTGTATTTTTTCATATTGATACTTATTGTTGTAGATGTAGCAAAAGACGTATTCTAACTAATTCAGAGAGTCGTTTGTTAAAGAAAGAGTATCAAATGTTATTTTCTCCTTTGTTGAGGAGGTGGGGGGGGGGGGTGTCCCCTTTAAAAAAAGGAGATGGACACGTCAATTTCATGGGGTAAAAAAAAAAAAATTAAAAATAACATGAGGTATAAAGAAGAAGCTGGGAGTCGAACCCGAGTACATACATACATTGCGTTGTGAAGCGATCGGTCTTATCCACAAGACCACTTTGCCTTACTGCTAATACCTGGTTCACTTCTTGGTCTTATAGCACTTTCTGCATGTTAACGACTTTAATATGTTGATTTACTGATTAAACGATTTCGGGATGCATAATTATTCATATTTTTGCAGTCCGATGTTGTCAAGATTGCCCGTAAATGTTTTCTTTCAGTTACTGATATTTCTGATATAATAGTGAGGTTTTATGTTATTTTCATTTATTTTGCAATCTGCTGACTTAAACTTCAAGTGATATGACAATAGGCCACTGCCCTGACATAGCATAATGAACAGAACACGGATCTATTCAATTTAGGATATGCTACGAATTCTGTAACAGGGCACCAATGAATAGGGAAGCTTGGCTATTCGATTCTGTGTTCAATAGCTTGCACCTGCAGCATCAATTAATGAATTGAAGAAAAAACCCGACCCTCCCTTCATTGACGGAATATTTTTGTCAATTGCGAGGATTACATAAGAGGTAATAATAGCATTCCTGACATTGCAACAATGACCGCATTATGTTGATGTATTGTCCATAAAGGTCTTTCTCCTTGTCTGCATGGAGGACACGCACTTTGAATATCCCCATAGAAAAACGATAGATTGGGGCTGTAGTCTCATTTAAAAAACAAGAAAGCGATTTCGGGACAGTTCAAAATAATGCTGGGAAATGGAAATTAAAATGATACCGTTTTAAAAACCAGTTAGATATGGTTTTTGGACAAGAAGCATGAGATAATTCATTGCTCGGCAATCTGGACTGTATTTGAAACAGAGCATCCAATATTGCTGATATTTAATAGTATACTGTCAATGAAAAAATATAACTTAAAAAAAATAATAATAATGGACCTCTTTACCCAAGGCTGTGTGTCTTTGTCGAGCACAAAATGATTCTGCTCGGGTATGCAGGCCAGTTGTTAGCCCATATTGGGCTTGAATAGACTTGAATTGAAAGACCCTTTGTTTCACCTCGCGAAGTTTGGGCGCTTTCATATAAGGAGTAAAACCTTGCCCATCATTGAATTCATGTTGTAAAGTTGTTTACAGACTGGAAAAGGATAGCGTGGGAGTGTACAGATTGAATAAATGGATGTAAGTAGTACTGAAAATGTAAAAAACTTGTTTAACCTGGCAATAAGGGACTCTTGAATGTAGTTTAAAAATTGGACATGACTTTGGGGCTAACGCTACCGGCCACCGGCTACGCTGACGACCGCCAGCTAGCTGACGACCGCCAGCTAGCTGACCCCCCCCCCAAAAAAAGACCCCCCCCAAAAAAAGAAGACCCCCCCCCCCAAAAAAAAGACCCCCCCCCCCCCTCCCAAAGGGGCTCCATTACAGTTTTTTCCTACACTCAGCTGCTCCCCCTCAATATAGGCCCTTTTTCAAGTTTTTTTTGAGGAATCCATTGACATATTGTGATTTGGAACCCTTTCCCATACATCAACAACACCAACAATAATTATTTTATCACACCAAACTTTGAGTGAGATGAAAATGGGTTCTAACATCAGTTTTTTCTTTTTCAAAGATTTATAAAAATAAAAAAAAAAGCACTAGCTGGGAGTCGAACCCGATACCTTCCAGTTGCAAGGCCTTTGCCTATCCACTAGACTAATGTGTCACACTGGTAATCTTCTTGTATTTTTTCATATTGATACTTATTGTTGTAGATGTAGCAAAAGACGTATTCTAACTAATTCAGAGAGTCGTTTGTTAAAGAAAGAGTATCAAATGTTATTTTCTCCTTTGTTGAGGAGGTGGGGGGGGGGGTGTCCCCTTTAAAAAAAGGAGATGGACACGTCAATTTCATGGGGTAAAAAAAAAAAAATTAAAAATAACATGAGGTATAAAGAAGAAGCTGGGAGTCGAACCCGAGTACATACATACATTGCGTTGTGAAGCGATCGGTCTTATCCACAAGACCACTTTGCCTTACTGCTAATACCTGGTTCACTTCTTGGTCTTATAGCACTTTCTGCATGTTAACGACTTTAATATGTTGATTTACTGATTAAACGATTTCGGGATGCATAATTATTCATATTTTTGCAGTCCGATGTTGTCAAGATTGCCCGTAAATGTTTTCTTTCAGTTACTGATATTTCTGATATAATAGTGAGGTTTTATGTTATTTTCATTTATTTTGCAATCTGCTGACTTAAACTTCAAGTGATATGACAATAGGCCACTGCCCTGACATAGCATAATGAACAGAACACGGATCTATTCAATTTAGGATATGCTACGAATTCTGTAACAGGGCACCAATGAATAGGGAAGCTTGGCTATTCGATTCTGTGTTCAATAGCTTGCACCTGCAGCATCAATTAATGAATTGAAGAAAAAACCCGACCCTCCCTTCATTGACGGAATATTTTTGTCAATTGCGAGGATTACATAAGAGGTAATAATAGCATTCCTGACATTGCAACAATGACCGCATTATGTTGATGTATTGTCCATAAAGGTCTTTCTCCTTGTCTGCATGGAGGACACGCACTTTGAATATCCCCATAGAAAAACGATAGATTGGGGCTGTAGTCTCATTTAAAAAACAAGAAAGCGATTTCGGGACAGTTCAAAATAATGCTGGGAAATGGAAATTAAAATGATACCGTTTTAAAAACCAGTTAGATATGGTTTTTGGACAAGAAGCATGAGATAATTCATTGCTCGGCAATCTGGACTGTATTTGAAACAGAGCATCCAATATTGCTGATATTTAATAGTATACTGTCAATGAAAAAATATAACTTAAAAAAAATAATAATAATGGACCTCTTTACCCAAGGCTGTGTGTCTTTGTCGAGCACAAAATGATTCTGCTCGGGTATGCAGGCCAGTTGTTAGCCCATATTGGGCTTGAATAGACTTGAATTGAAAGACCCTTTGTTTCACCTCGCGAAGTTTGGGCGCTTTCATATAAGGAGTAAAACCTTGCCCATCATTGAATTCATGTTGTAAAGTTGTTTACAGACTGGAAAAGGATAGCGTGGGAGTGTACAGATTGAATAAATGGATGTAAGTAGTACTGAAAATGTAAAAAACTTGTTTAACCTGGCAATAAGGGACTCTTGAATGTAGTTTAAAAATTGGACATGACTTTGGGGCTAACGCTACCGGCCACCGGCTACGCTGACGACCGCCAGCTAGCTGACGACCGCCAGCTAGCTGACCCCCCCCCCAAAAAAAAGACCCCCCCCCAAAAAAGAAGACCCCCCCCCCCAAAAAAAGACCCCCCCCCTCCCAAAGGGGCTCCATTACAGTTTTTTCCTACACTCAGCTGCTCCCCCTCAATATAGGCCCTTTTTCAAGTTTTTTTTGAGGAATCCATTGACATATTGTGATTTGGAACCCTTTCCCATACATCAACAACACCAACAATAATTATTTTATCACACCAAACTTTGAGTGAGATGAAAATGGGTTCTAACATCAGTTTTTCTTTTTCAAAGATTTATAAAAAATAAAAAAAAAGCACTAGCTGGGAGTCGAACCCGATACCTTCCAGTTGCAAGGCCTTTGCCTATCCACTAGACTAATGTGTCACACTGGTAATCTTCTTGTATTTTTTCATATTGATACTTATTGTTGTAGATGTAGCAAAAGACGTATTCTAACTAATTCAGAGAGTCGTTTGTTAAAGAAAGAGTATCAAATGTTATTTTCTCCTTTGTTGAGGAGGTGGGGGGGGGGGTGTCCCCTTTAAAAAAAGGAGATGGACACGTCAATTTCATGGGGTAAAAAAAAAAAAATTAAAAATAACATGAGGTATAAAGAAGAAGCTGGGAGTCGAACCCGAGTACATACATACATTGCGTTGTGAAGCGATCGGTCTTATCCACAAGACCACTTTGCCTTACTGCTAATACCTGGTTCACTTCTTGGTCTTATAGCACTTTCTGCATGTTAACGACTTTAATATGTTGATTTACTGATTAAACGATTTCGGGATGCATAATTATTCATATTTTTGCAGTCCGATGTTGTCAAGATTGCCCGTAAATGTTTTCTTTCAGTTACTGATATTTCTGATATAATAGTGAGGTTTTATGTTATTTTCATTTATTTTGCAATCTGCTGACTTAAACTTCAAGTGATATGACAATAGGCCACTGCCCTGACATAGCATAATGAACAGAACACGGATCTATTCAATTTAGGATATGCTACGAATTCTGTAACAGGGCACCAATGAATAGGGAAGCTTGGCTATTCGATTCTGTGTTCAATAGCTTGCACCTGCAGCATCAATTAATGAATTGAAGAAAAAACCCGACCCTCCCTTCATTGACGGAATATTTTTGTCAATTGCGAGGATTACATAAGAGGTAATAATAGCATTCCTGACATTGCAACAATGACCGCATTATGTTGATGTATTGTCCATAAAGGTCTTTCTCCTTGTCTGCATGGAGGACACGCACTTTGAATATCCCCATAGAAAAACGATAGATTGGGGCTGTAGTCTCATTTAAAAAACAAGAAAGCGATTTCGGGACAGTTCAAAATAATGCTGGGAAATGGAAATTAAAATGATACCGTTTTAAAAACCAGTTAGATATGGTTTTTGGACAAGAAGCATGAGATAATTCATTGCTCGGCAATCTGGACTGTATTTGAAACAGAGCATCCAATATTGCTGATATTTAATAGTATACTGTCAATGAAAAAATATAACTTAAAAAAAATAATAATAATGGACCTCTTTACCCAAGGCTGTGTGTCTTTGTCGAGCACAAAATGATTCTGCTCGGGTATGCAGGCCAGTTGTTAGCCCATATTGGGCTTGAATAGACTTGAATTGAAAGACCCTTTGTTTCACCTCGCGAAGTTTGGGCGCTTTCATATAAGGAGTAAAACCTTGCCCATCATTGAATTCATGTTGTAAAGTTGTTTACAGACTGGAAAAGGATAGCGTGGGAGTGTACAGATTGAATAAATGGATGTAAGTAGTACTGAAAATGTAAAAAACTTGTTTAACCTGGCAATAAGGGACTCTTGAATGTAGTTTAAAAATTGGACATGACTTTGGGGCTAACGCTACCGGCCACCGGCTACGCTGACGACCGCCAGCTAGCTGACGACCGCCAGCTAGCTGACCCCCCCCCAAAAAAAAGACCCCCCCCCAAAAAAAGAAGACCCCCCCCCCAAAAAAAAGACCCCCCCCCTCCCAAAGGGGCTCCATTACAGTTTTTTCCTACACTCAGCTGCTCCCCCTCAATATAGGCCCTTTTTCAAGTTTTTTTTGAGGAATCCATTGACATATTGTGATTTGGAACCCTTTCCCATACATCAACAACACCAACAATAATTATTTTATCACACCAAACTTTGAGTGAGATGAAAATGGGTTCTAACATCAGTTTTTCTTTTTCAAAGATTTATAAAAAATAAAAAAAAAAGCACTAGCTGGGAGTCGAACCCGATACCTTCCAGTTGCAAGGCCTTTGCCTATCCACTAGACTAATGTGTCACACTGGTAATCTTCTTGTATTTTTTCATATTGATACTTATTGTTGTAGATGTAGCAAAAGACGTATTCTAACTAATTCAGAGAGTCGTTTGTTAAAGAAAGAGTATCAAATGTTATTTTCTCCTTTGTTGAGGAGGTGGGGGGGGGGGGTGTCCCCTTTAAAAAAAGGAGATGGACACGTCAATTTCATGGGGTAAAAAAAAAAAAATTAAAAATAACATGAGGTATAAAGAAGAAGCTGGGAGTCGAACCCGAGTACATACATACATTGCGTTGTGAAGCGATCGGTCTTATCCACAAGACCACTTTGCCTTACTGCTAATACCTGGTTCACTTCTTGGTCTTATAGCACTTTCTGCATGTTAACGACTTTAATATGTTGATTTACTGATTAAACGATTTCGGGATGCATAATTATTCATATTTTTGCAGTCCGATGTTGTCAAGATTGCCCGTAAATGTTTTCTTTCAGTTACTGATATTTCTGATATAATAGTGAGGTTTTATGTTATTTTCATTTATTTTGCAATCTGCTGACTTAAACTTCAAGTGATATGACAATAGGCCACTGCCCTGACATAGCATAATGAACAGAACACGGATCTATTCAATTTAGGATATGCTACGAATTCTGTAACAGGGCACCAATGAATAGGGAAGCTTGGCTATTCGATTCTGTGTTCAATAGCTTGCACCTGCAGCATCAATTAATGAATTGAAGAAAAAACCCGACCCTCCCTTCATTGACGGAATATTTTTGTCAATTGCGAGGATTACATAAGAGGTAATAATAGCATTCCTGACATTGCAACAATGACCGCATTATGTTGATGTATTGTCCATAAAGGTCTTTCTCCTTGTCTGCATGGAGGACACGCACTTTGAATATCCCCATAGAAAAACGATAGATTGGGGCTGTAGTCTCATTTAAAAAACAAGAAAGCGATTTCGGGACAGTTCAAAATAATGCTGGGAAATGGAAATTAAAATGATACCGTTTTAAAAACCAGTTAGATATGGTTTTTGGACAAGAAGCATGAGATAATTCATTGCTCGGCAATCTGGACTGTATTTGAAACAGAGCATCCAATATTGCTGATATTTAATAGTATACTGTCAATGAAAAAATATAACTTAAAAAAAATAATAATAATGGACCTCTTTACCCAAGGCTGTGTGTCTTTGTCGAGCACAAAATGATTCTGCTCGGGTATGCAGGCCAGTTGTTAGCCCATATTGGGCTTGAATAGACTTGAATTGAAAGACCCTTTGTTTCACCTCGCGAAGTTTGGGCGCTTTCATATAAGGAGTAAAACCTTGCCCATCATTGAATTCATGTTGTAAAGTTGTTTACAGACTGGAAAAGGATAGCGTGGGAGTGTACAGATTGAATAAATGGATGTAAGTAGTACTGAAAATGTAAAAAACTTGTTTAACCTGGCAATAAGGGACTCTTGAATGTAGTTTAAAAATTGGACATGACTTTGGGGCTAACGCTACCGGCCACCGGCTACGCTGACGACCGCCAGCTAGCTGACGACCGCCAGCTAGCTGACCCCCCCCCCAAAAAAAGACCCCCCCCCAAAAAAAGAAGACCCCCCCCCAAAAAAAAAGACCCCCCCCCCTCCCAAAGGGGCTCCATTACAGTTTTTTCCTACACTCAGCTGCTCCCCCTCAATATAGGCCCTTTTTCAAGTTTTTTTTGAGGAATCCATTGACATATTGTGATTTGGAACCCTTTCCCATACATCAACAACACCAACAATAATTATTTTATCACACCAAACTTTGAGTGAGATGAAAATGGGTTCTAACATCAGTTTTTCTTTTTCAAAGATTTATAAAAAATAAAAAAAAAAGCACTAGCTGGGAGTCGAACCCGATACCTTCCAGTTGCAAGGCCTTTGCCTATCCACTAGACTAATGTGTCACACTGGTAATCTTCTTGTATTTTTTCATATTGATACTTATTGTTGTAGATGTAGCAAAAGACGTATTCTAACTAATTCAGAGAGTCGTTTGTTAAAGAAAGAGTATCAAATGTTATTTTCTCCTTTGTTGAGGAGGTGGGGGGGGGGGGTGTCCCCTTTAAAAAAAGGAGATGGACACGTCAATTTCATGGGGTAAAAAAAAAAAATTAAAAATAACATGAGGTATAAAGAAGAAGCTGGGAGTCGAACCCGAGTACATACATACATTGCGTTGTGAAGCGATCGGTCTTATCCACAAGACCACTTTGCCTTACTGCTAATACCTGGTTCACTTCTTGGTCTTATAGCACTTTCTGCATGTTAACGACTTTAATATGTTGATTTACTGATTAAACGATTTCGGGATGCATAATTATTCATATTTTTGCAGTCCGATGTTGTCAAGATTGCCCGTAAATGTTTTCTTTCAGTTACTGATATTTCTGATATAATAGTGAGGTTTTATGTTATTTTCATTTATTTTGCAATCTGCTGACTTAAACTTCAAGTGATATGACAATAGGCCACTGCCCTGACATAGCATAATGAACAGAACACGGATCTATTCAATTTAGGATATGCTACGAATTCTGTAACAGGGCACCAATGAATAGGGAAGCTTGGCTATTCGATTCTGTGTTCAATAGCTTGCACCTGCAGCATCAATTAATGAATTGAAGAAAAAACCCGACCCTCCCTTCATTGACGGAATATTTTTGTCAATTGCGAGGATTACATAAGAGGTAATAATAGCATTCCTGACATTGCAACAATGACCGCATTATGTTGATGTATTGTCCATAAAGGTCTTTCTCCTTGTCTGCATGGAGGACACGCACTTTGAATATCCCCATAGAAAAACGATAGATTGGGGCTGTAGTCTCATTTAAAAAACAAGAAAGCGATTTCGGGACAGTTCAAAATAATGCTGGGAAATGGAAATTAAAATGATACCGTTTTAAAAACCAGTTAGATATGGTTTTTGGACAAGAAGCATGAGATAATTCATTGCTCGGCAATCTGGACTGTATTTGAAACAGAGCATCCAATATTGCTGATATTTAATAGTATACTGTCAATGAAAAAATATAACTTAAAAAAAATAATAATAATGGACCTCTTTACCCAAGGCTGTGTGTCTTTGTCGAGCACAAAATGATTCTGCTCGGGTATGCAGGCCAGTTGTTAGCCCATATTGGGCTTGAATAGACTTGAATTGAAAGACCCTTTGTTTCACCTCGCGAAGTTTGGGCGCTTTCATATAAGGAGTAAAACCTTGCCCATCATTGAATTCATGTTGTAAAGTTGTTTACAGACTGGAAAAGGATAGCGTGGGAGTGTACAGATTGAATAAATGGATGTAAGTAGTACTGAAAATGTAAAAAACTTGTTTAACCTGGCAATAAGGGACTCTTGAATGTAGTTTAAAAATTGGACATGACTTTGGGGCTAACGCTACCGGCCACCGGCTACGCTGACGACCGCCAGCTAGCTGACGACCGCCAGCTAGCTGACCCCCCCCCCAAAAAAAAGACCCCCCCCCAAAAAAAGAAGACCCCCCCCCCCAAAAAAAAGACCCCCCCCCCTCCCAAAGGGGCTCCATTACAGTTTTTTCCTACACTCAGCTGCTCCCCCTCAATATAGGCCCTTTTTCAAGTTTTTTTTGAGGAATCCATTGACATATTGTGATTTGGAACCCTTTCCCATACATCAACAACACCAACAATAATTATTTTATCACACCAAACTTTGAGTGAGATGAAAATGGGTTCTAACATCAGTTTTTCTTTTTCAAAGATTTATAAAAAATAAAAAAAAAGCACTAGCTGGGAGTCGAACCCGATACCTTCCAGTTGCAAGGCCTTTGCCTATCCACTAGACTAATGTGTCACACTGGTAATCTTCTTGTATTTTTTCATATTGATACTTATTGTTGTAGATGTAGCAAAAGACGTATTCTAACTAATTCAGAGAGTCGTTTGTTAAAGAAAGAGTATCAAATGTTATTTTCTCCTTTGTTGAGGAGGTGGGGGGGGGGGGTGTCCCCTTTAAAAAAAGGAGATGGACACGTCAATTTCATGGGGTAAAAAAAAAAAAATTAAAAATAACATGAGGTATAAAGAAGAAGCTGGGAGTCGAACCCGAGTACATACATACATTGCGTTGTGAAGCGATCGGTCTTATCCACAAGACCACTTTGCCTTACTGCTAATACCTGGTTCACTTCTTGGTCTTATAGCACTTTCTGCATGTTAACGACTTTAATATGTTGATTTACTGATTAAACGATTTCGGGATGCATAATTATTCATATTTTTGCAGTCCGATGTTGTCAAGATTGCCCGTAAATGTTTTCTTTCAGTTACTGATATTTCTGATATAATAGTGAGGTTTTATGTTATTTTCATTTATTTTGCAATCTGCTGACTTAAACTTCAAGTGATATGACAATAGGCCACTGCCCTGACATAGCATAATGAACAGAACACGGATCTATTCAATTTAGGATATGCTACGAATTCTGTAACAGGGCACCAATGAATAGGGAAGCTTGGCTATTCGATTCTGTGTTCAATAGCTTGCACCTGCAGCATCAATTAATGAATTGAAGAAAAAACCCGACCCTCCCTTCATTGACGGAATATTTTTGTCAATTGCGAGGATTACATAAGAGGTAATAATAGCATTCCTGACATTGCAACAATGACCGCATTATGTTGATGTATTGTCCATAAAGGTCTTTCTCCTTGTCTGCATGGAGGACACGCACTTTGAATATCCCCATAGAAAAACGATAGATTGGGGCTGTAGTCTCATTTAAAAAACAAGAAAGCGATTTCGGGACAGTTCAAAATAATGCTGGGAAATGGAAATTAAAATGATACCGTTTTAAAAACCAGTTAGATATGGTTTTTGGACAAGAAGCATGAGATAATTCATTGCTCGGCAATCTGGACTGTATTTGAAACAGAGCATCCAATATTGCTGATATTTAATAGTATACTGTCAATGAAAAAATATAACTTAAAAAAAATAATAATAATGGACCTCTTTACCCAAGGCTGTGTGTCTTTGTCGAGCACAAAATGATTCTGCTCGGGTATGCAGGCCAGTTGTTAGCCCATATTGGGCTTGAATAGACTTGAATTGAAAGACCCTTTGTTTCACCTCGCGAAGTTTGGGCGCTTTCATATAAGGAGTAAAACCTTGCCCATCATTGAATTCATGTTGTAAAGTTGTTTACAGACTGGAAAAGGATAGCGTGGGAGTGTACAGATTGAATAAATGGATGTAAGTAGTACTGAAAATGTAAAAAACTTGTTTAACCTGGCAATAAGGGACTCTTGAATGTAGTTTAAAAATTGGACATGACTTTGGGGCTAACGCTACCGGCCACCGGCTACGCTGACGACCGCCAGCTAGCTGACGACCGCCAGCTAGCTGACCCCCCCCCCAAAAAAAGACCCCCCCCCAAAAAAAAGAAGACCCCCCCCCCAAAAAAAAGACCCCCCCCCCTCCCAAAGGGGCTCCATTACAGTTTTTTCCTACACTCAGCTGCTCCCCCTCAATATAGGCCCTTTTTCAAGTTTTTTTTGAGGAATCCATTGACATATTGTGATTTGGAACCCTTTCCCATACATCAACAACACCAACAATAATTATTTTATCACACCAAACTTTGAGTGAGATGAAAATGGGTTCTAACATCAGTTTTTCTTTTTCAAAGATTTATAAAAAATAAAAAAAAAAGCACTAGCTGGGAGTCGAACCCGATACCTTCCAGTTGCAAGGCCTTTGCCTATCCACTAGACTAATGTGTCACACTGGTAATCTTCTTGTATTTTTTCATATTGATACTTATTGTTGTAGATGTAGCAAAAGACGTATTCTAACTAATTCAGAGAGTCGTTTGTTAAAGAAAGAGTATCAAATGTTATTTTCTCCTTTGTTGAGGAGGTGGGGGGGGGGGTGTCCCCTTTAAAAAAAGGAGATGGACACGTCAATTTCATGGGGTAAAAAAAAAAAATTAAAAATAACATGAGGTATAAAGAAGAAGCTGGGAGTCGAACCCGAGTACATACATACATTGCGTTGTGAAGCGATCGGTCTTATCCACAAGACCACTTTGCCTTACTGCTAATACCTGGTTCACTTCTTGGTCTTATAGCACTTTCTGCATGTTAACGACTTTAATATGTTGATTTACTGATTAAACGATTTCGGGATGCATAATTATTCATATTTTTGCAGTCCGATGTTGTCAAGATTGCCCGTAAATGTTTTCTTTCAGTTACTGATATTTCTGATATAATAGTGAGGTTTTATGTTATTTTCATTTATTTTGCAATCTGCTGACTTAAACTTCAAGTGATATGACAATAGGCCACTGCCCTGACATAGCATAATGAACAGAACACGGATCTATTCAATTTAGGATATGCTACGAATTCTGTAACAGGGCACCAATGAATAGGGAAGCTTGGCTATTCGATTCTGTGTTCAATAGCTTGCACCTGCAGCATCAATTAATGAATTGAAGAAAAAACCCGACCCTCCCTTCATTGACGGAATATTTTTGTCAATTGCGAGGATTACATAAGAGGTAATAATAGCATTCCTGACATTGCAACAATGACCGCATTATGTTGATGTATTGTCCATAAAGGTCTTTCTCCTTGTCTGCATGGAGGACACGCACTTTGAATATCCCCATAGAAAAACGATAGATTGGGGCTGTAGTCTCATTTAAAAAACAAGAAAGCGATTTCGGGACAGTTCAAAATAATGCTGGGAAATGGAAATTAAAATGATACCGTTTTAAAAACCAGTTAGATATGGTTTTTGGACAAGAAGCATGAGATAATTCATTGCTCGGCAATCTGGACTGTATTTGAAACAGAGCATCCAATATTGCTGATATTTAATAGTATACTGTCAATGAAAAAATATAACTTAAAAAAAATAATAATAATGGACCTCTTTACCCAAGGCTGTGTGTCTTTGTCGAGCACAAAATGATTCTGCTCGGGTATGCAGGCCAGTTGTTAGCCCATATTGGGCTTGAATAGACTTGAATTGAAAGACCCTTTGTTTCACCTCGCGAAGTTTGGGCGCTTTCATATAAGGAGTAAAACCTTGCCCATCATTGAATTCATGTTGTAAAGTTGTTTACAGACTGGAAAAGGATAGCGTGGGAGTGTACAGATTGAATAAATGGATGTAAGTAGTACTGAAAATGTAAAAAACTTGTTTAACCTGGCAATAAGGGACTCTTGAATGTAGTTTAAAAATTGGACATGACTTTGGGGCTAACGCTACCGGCCACCGGCTACGCTGACGACCGCCAGCTAGCTGACGACCGCCAGCTAGCTGACCCCCCCCCAAAAAAAACCCCCCCCCAAAAAAAAGAAGACCCCCCCCCCAAAAAAAAAGACCCCCCCCCCTCCCAAAGGGGCTCCATTACAGTTTTTTCCTACACTCAGCTGCTCCCCCTCAATATAGGCCCTTTTTCAAGTTTTTTTTGAGGAATCCATTGACATATTGTGATTTGGAACCCTTTCCCATACATCAACAACACCAACAATAATTATTTTATCACACCAAACTTTGAGTGAGATGAAAATGGGTTCTAACATCAGTTTTTCTTTTTCAAAGATTTATAAAAAATAAAAAAAAAGCACTAGCTGGGAGTCGAACCCGATACCTTCCAGTTGCAAGGCCTTTGCCTATCCACTAGACTAATGTGTCACACTGGTAATCTTCTTGTATTTTTTCATATTGATACTTATTGTTGTAGATGTAGCAAAAGACGTATTCTAACTAATTCAGAGAGTCGTTTGTTAAAGAAAGAGTATCAAATGTTATTTTCTCCTTTGTTGAGGAGGTGGGGGGGGGGGGTGTCCCCTTTAAAAAAAGGAGATGGACACGTCAATTTCATGGGGTAAAAAAAAAAAAATTAAAAATAACATGAGGTATAAAGAAGAAGCTGGGAGTCGAACCCGAGTACATACATACATTGCGTTGTGAAGCGATCGGTCTTATCCACAAGACCACTTTGCCTTACTGCTAATACCTGGTTCACTTCTTGGTCTTATAGCACTTTCTGCATGTTAACGACTTTAATATGTTGATTTACTGATTAAACGATTTCGGGATGCATAATTATTCATATTTTTGCAGTCCGATGTTGTCAAGATTGCCCGTAAATGTTTTCTTTCAGTTACTGATATTTCTGATATAATAGTGAGGTTTTATGTTATTTTCATTTATTTTGCAATCTGCTGACTTAAACTTCAAGTGATATGACAATAGGCCACTGCCCTGACATAGCATAATGAACAGAACACGGATCTATTCAATTTAGGATATGCTACGAATTCTGTAACAGGGCACCAATGAATAGGGAAGCTTGGCTATTCGATTCTGTGTTCAATAGCTTGCACCTGCAGCATCAATTAATGAATTGAAGAAAAAACCCGACCCTCCCTTCATTGACGGAATATTTTTGTCAATTGCGAGGATTACATAAGAGGTAATAATAGCATTCCTGACATTGCAACAATGACCGCATTATGTTGATGTATTGTCCATAAAGGTCTTTCTCCTTGTCTGCATGGAGGACACGCACTTTGAATATCCCCATAGAAAAACGATAGATTGGGGCTGTAGTCTCATTTAAAAAACAAGAAAGCGATTTCGGGACAGTTCAAAATAATGCTGGGAAATGGAAATTAAAATGATACCGTTTTAAAAACCAGTTAGATATGGTTTTTGGACAAGAAGCATGAGATAATTCATTGCTCGGCAATCTGGACTGTATTTGAAACAGAGCATCCAATATTGCTGATATTTAATAGTATACTGTCAATGAAAAAATATAACTTAAAAAAAATAATAATAATGGACCTCTTTACCCAAGGCTGTGTGTCTTTGTCGAGCACAAAATGATTCTGCTCGGGTATGCAGGCCAGTTGTTAGCCCATATTGGGCTTGAATAGACTTGAATTGAAAGACCCTTTGTTTCACCTCGCGAAGTTTGGGCGCTTTCATATAAGGAGTAAAACCTTGCCCATCATTGAATTCATGTTGTAAAGTTGTTTACAGACTGGAAAAGGATAGCGTGGGAGTGTACAGATTGAATAAATGGATGTAAGTAGTACTGAAAATGTAAAAAACTTGTTTAACCTGGCAATAAGGGACTCTTGAATGTAGTTTAAAAATTGGACATGACTTTGGGGCTAACGCTACCGGCCACCGGCTACGCTGACGACCGCCAGCTAGCTGACGACCGCCAGCTAGCTGACCCCCCCCCCAAAAAAAAGACCCCCCCCCAAAAAAAGAAGACCCCCCCCCCAAAAAAAAAGACCCCCCCCCCTCCCAAAGGGGCTCCATTACAGTTTTTTCCTACACTCAGCTGCTCCCCCTCAATATAGGCCCTTTTTCAAGTTTTTTTTGAGGAATCCATTGACATATTGTGATTTGGAACCCTTTCCCATACATCAACAACACCAACAATAATTATTTTATCACACCAAACTTTGAGTGAGATGAAAATGGGTTCTAACATCAGTTTTTCTTTTTCAAAGATTTATAAAAAATAAAAAAAAAAGCACTAGCTGGGAGTCGAACCCGATACCTTCCAGTTGCAAGGCCTTTGCCTATCCACTAGACTAATGTGTCACACTGGTAATCTTCTTGTATTTTTTCATATTGATACTTATTGTTGTAGATGTAGCAAAAGACGTATTCTAACTAATTCAGAGAGTCGTTTGTTAAAGAAAGAGTATCAAATGTTATTTTCTCCTTTGTTGAGGAGGTGGGGGGGGGGGGTGTCCCCTTTAAAAAAAGGAGATGGACACGTCAATTTCATGGGGTAAAAAAAAAAAATTAAAAATAACATGAGGTATAAAGAAGAAGCTGGGAGTCGAACCCGAGTACATACATACATTGCGTTGTGAAGCGATCGGTCTTATCCACAAGACCACTTTGCCTTACTGCTAATACCTGGTTCACTTCTTGGTCTTATAGCACTTTCTGCATGTTAACGACTTTAATATGTTGATTTACTGATTAAACGATTTCGGGATGCATAATTATTCATATTTTTGCAGTCCGATGTTGTCAAGATTGCCCGTAAATGTTTTCTTTCAGTTACTGATATTTCTGATATAATAGTGAGGTTTTATGTTATTTTCATTTATTTTGCAATCTGCTGACTTAAACTTCAAGTGATATGACAATAGGCCACTGCCCTGACATAGCATAATGAACAGAACACGGATCTATTCAATTTAGGATATGCTACGAATTCTGTAACAGGGCACCAATGAATAGGGAAGCTTGGCTATTCGATTCTGTGTTCAATAGCTTGCACCTGCAGCATCAATTAATGAATTGAAGAAAAAACCCGACCCTCCCTTCATTGACGGAATATTTTTGTCAATTGCGAGGATTACATAAGAGGTAATAATAGCATTCCTGACATTGCAACAATGACCGCATTATGTTGATGTATTGTCCATAAAGGTCTTTCTCCTTGTCTGCATGGAGGACACGCACTTTGAATATCCCCATAGAAAAACGATAGATTGGGGCTGTAGTCTCATTTAAAAAACAAGAAAGCGATTTCGGGACAGTTCAAAATAATGCTGGGAAATGGAAATTAAAATGATACCGTTTTAAAAACCAGTTAGATATGGTTTTTGGACAAGAAGCATGAGATAATTCATTGCTCGGCAATCTGGACTGTATTTGAAACAGAGCATCCAATATTGCTGATATTTAATAGTATACTGTCAATGAAAAAATATAACTTAAAAAAAATAATAATAATGGACCTCTTTACCCAAGGCTGTGTGTCTTTGTCGAGCACAAAATGATTCTGCTCGGGTATGCAGGCCAGTTGTTAGCCCATATTGGGCTTGAATAGACTTGAATTGAAAGACCCTTTGTTTCACCTCGCGAAGTTTGGGCGCTTTCATATAAGGAGTAAAACCTTGCCCATCATTGAATTCATGTTGTAAAGTTGTTTACAGACTGGAAAAGGATAGCGTGGGAGTGTACAGATTGAATAAATGGATGTAAGTAGTACTGAAAATGTAAAAAACTTGTTTAACCTGGCAATAAGGGACTCTTGAATGTAGTTTAAAAATTGGACATGACTTTGGGGCTAACGCTACCGGCCACCGGCTACGCTGACGACCGCCAGCTAGCTGACGACCGCCAGCTAGCTGACCCCCCCCCAAAAAAAAAGACCCCCCCCCAAAAAAAGAAGACCCCCCCCCCAAAAAAAGACCCCCCCCCCTCCCAAAGGGGCTCCATTACAGTTTTTTCCTACACTCAGCTGCTCCCCCTCAATATAGGCCCTTTTTCAAGTTTTTTTTGAGGAATCCATTGACATATTGTGATTTGGAACCCTTTCCCATACATCAACAACACCAACAATAATTATTTTATCACACCAAACTTTGAGTGAGATGAAAATGGGTTCTAACATCAGTTTTTCTTTTTCAAAGATTTATAAAAAATAAAAAAAAAAGCACTAGCTGGGAGTCGAACCCGATACCTTCCAGTTGCAAGGCCTTTGCCTATCCACTAGACTAATGTGTCACACTGGTAATCTTCTTGTATTTTTTCATATTGATACTTATTGTTGTAGATGTAGCAAAAGACGTATTCTAACTAATTCAGAGAGTCGTTTGTTAAAGAAAGAGTATCAAATGTTATTTTCTCCTTTGTTGAGGAGGTGGGGGGGGGGGTGTCCCCTTTAAAAAAAGGAGATGGACACGTCAATTTCATGGGGTAAAAAAAAAAAATTAAAAATAACATGAGGTATAAAGAAGAAGCTGGGAGTCGAACCCGAGTACATACATACATTGCGTTGTGAAGCGATCGGTCTTATCCACAAGACCACTTTGCCTTACTGCTAATACCTGGTTCACTTCTTGGTCTTATAGCACTTTCTGCATGTTAACGACTTTAATATGTTGATTTACTGATTAAACGATTTCGGGATGCATAATTATTCATATTTTTGCAGTCCGATGTTGTCAAGATTGCCCGTAAATGTTTTCTTTCAGTTACTGATATTTCTGATATAATAGTGAGGTTTTATGTTATTTTCATTTATTTTGCAATCTGCTGACTTAAACTTCAAGTGATATGACAATAGGCCACTGCCCTGACATAGCATAATGAACAGAACACGGATCTATTCAATTTAGGATATGCTACGAATTCTGTAACAGGGCACCAATGAATAGGGAAGCTTGGCTATTCGATTCTGTGTTCAATAGCTTGCACCTGCAGCATCAATTAATGAATTGAAGAAAAAACCCGACCCTCCCTTCATTGACGGAATATTTTTGTCAATTGCGAGGATTACATAAGAGGTAATAATAGCATTCCTGACATTGCAACAATGACCGCATTATGTTGATGTATTGTCCATAAAGGTCTTTCTCCTTGTCTGCATGGAGGACACGCACTTTGAATATCCCCATAGAAAAACGATAGATTGGGGCTGTAGTCTCATTTAAAAAACAAGAAAGCGATTTCGGGACAGTTCAAAATAATGCTGGGAAATGGAAATTAAAATGATACCGTTTTAAAAACCAGTTAGATATGGTTTTTGGACAAGAAGCATGAGATAATTCATTGCTCGGCAATCTGGACTGTATTTGAAACAGAGCATCCAATATTGCTGATATTTAATAGTATACTGTCAATGAAAAAATATAACTTAAAAAAAATAATAATAATGGACCTCTTTACCCAAGGCTGTGTGTCTTTGTCGAGCACAAAATGATTCTGCTCGGGTATGCAGGCCAGTTGTTAGCCCATATTGGGCTTGAATAGACTTGAATTGAAAGACCCTTTGTTTCACCTCGCGAAGTTTGGGCGCTTTCATATAAGGAGTAAAACCTTGCCCATCATTGAATTCATGTTGTAAAGTTGTTTACAGACTGGAAAAGGATAGCGTGGGAGTGTACAGATTGAATAAATGGATGTAAGTAGTACTGAAAATGTAAAAAACTTGTTTAACCTGGCAATAAGGGACTCTTGAATGTAGTTTAAAAATTGGACATGACTTTGGGGCTAACGCTACCGGCCACCGGCTACGCTGACGACCGCCAGCTAGCTGACGACCGCCAGCTAGCTGACCCCCCCCCAAAAAAAAGACCCCCCCCCAAAAAAAAGAAGACCCCCCCCCCAAAAAAAAGACCCCCCCCCCTCCCAAAGGGGCTCCATTACAGTTTTTTCCTACACTCAGCTGCTCCCCCTCAATATAGGCCCTTTTTCAAGTTTTTTTTGAGGAATCCATTGACATATTGTGATTTGGAACCCTTTCCCATACATCAACAACACCAACAATAATTATTTTATCACACCAAACTTTGAGTGAGATGAAAATGGGTTCTAACATCAGTTTTTCTTTTTCAAAGATTTATAAAAAATAAAAAAAAAAGCACTAGCTGGGAGTCGAACCCGATACCTTCCAGTTGCAAGGCCTTTGCCTATCCACTAGACTAATGTGTCACACTGGTAATCTTCTTGTATTTTTTCATATTGATACTTATTGTTGTAGATGTAGCAAAAGACGTATTCTAACTAATTCAGAGAGTCGTTTGTTAAAGAAAGAGTATCAAATGTTATTTTCTCCTTTGTTGAGGAGGTGGGGGGGGGGTGTCCCCTTTAAAAAAAGGAGATGGACACGTCAATTTCATGGGGTAAAAAAAAAAAAATTAAAAATAACATGAGGTATAAAGAAGAAGCTGGGAGTCGAACCCGAGTACATACATACATTGCGTTGTGAAGCGATCGGTCTTATCCACAAGACCACTTTGCCTTACTGCTAATACCTGGTTCACTTCTTGGTCTTATAGCACTTTCTGCATGTTAACGACTTTAATATGTTGATTTACTGATTAAACGATTTCGGGATGCATAATTATTCATATTTTTGCAGTCCGATGTTGTCAAGATTGCCCGTAAATGTTTTCTTTCAGTTACTGATATTTCTGATATAATAGTGAGGTTTTATGTTATTTTCATTTATTTTGCAATCTGCTGACTTAAACTTCAAGTGATATGACAATAGGCCACTGCCCTGACATAGCATAATGAACAGAACACGGATCTATTCAATTTAGGATATGCTACGAATTCTGTAACAGGGCACCAATGAATAGGGAAGCTTGGCTATTCGATTCTGTGTTCAATAGCTTGCACCTGCAGCATCAATTAATGAATTGAAGAAAAAACCCGACCCTCCCTTCATTGACGGAATATTTTTGTCAATTGCGAGGATTACATAAGAGGTAATAATAGCATTCCTGACATTGCAACAATGACCGCATTATGTTGATGTATTGTCCATAAAGGTCTTTCTCCTTGTCTGCATGGAGGACACGCACTTTGAATATCCCCATAGAAAAACGATAGATTGGGGCTGTAGTCTCATTTAAAAAACAAGAAAGCGATTTCGGGACAGTTCAAAATAATGCTGGGAAATGGAAATTAAAATGATACCGTTTTAAAAACCAGTTAGATATGGTTTTTGGACAAGAAGCATGAGATAATTCATTGCTCGGCAATCTGGACTGTATTTGAAACAGAGCATCCAATATTGCTGATATTTAATAGTATACTGTCAATGAAAAAATATAACTTAAAAAAAATAATAATAATGGACCTCTTTACCCAAGGCTGTGTGTCTTTGTCGAGCACAAAATGATTCTGCTCGGGTATGCAGGCCAGTTGTTAGCCCATATTGGGCTTGAATAGACTTGAATTGAAAGACCCTTTGTTTCACCTCGCGAAGTTTGGGCGCTTTCATATAAGGAGTAAAACCTTGCCCATCATTGAATTCATGTTGTAAAGTTGTTTACAGACTGGAAAAGGATAGCGTGGGAGTGTACAGATTGAATAAATGGATGTAAGTAGTACTGAAAATGTAAAAAACTTGTTTAACCTGGCAATAAGGGACTCTTGAATGTAGTTTAAAAATTGGACATGACTTTGGGGCTAACGCTACCGGCCACCGGCTACGCTGACGACCGCCAGCTAGCTGACGACCGCCAGCTAGCTGACCCCCCCCCCCAAAAAAAGACCCCCCCCCAAAAAAAGAAGACCCCCCCCCCCAAAAAAAAAGACCCCCCCCCCTCCCAAAGGGGCTCCATTACAGTTTTTTCCTACACTCAGCTGCTCCCCCTCAATATAGGCCCTTTTTCAAGTTTTTTTTGAGGAATCCATTGACATATTGTGATTTGGAACCCTTTCCCATACATCAACAACACCAACAATAATTATTTTATCACACCAAACTTTGAGTGAGATGAAAATGGGTTCTAACATCAGTTTTTCTTTTTCAAAGATTTATAAAAAATAAAAAAAAAAGCACTAGCTGGGAGTCGAACCCGATACCTTCCAGTTGCAAGGCCTTTGCCTATCCACTAGACTAATGTGTCACACTGGTAATCTTCTTGTATTTTTTCATATTGATACTTATTGTTGTAGATGTAGCAAAAGACGTATTCTAACTAATTCAGAGAGTCGTTTGTTAAAGAAAGAGTATCAAATGTTATTTTCTCCTTTGTTGAGGAGGTGGGGGGGGGGGTGTCCCCTTTAAAAAAAGGAGATGGACACGTCAATTTCATGGGGTAAAAAAAAAAAAATTAAAAATAACATGAGGTATAAAGAAGAAGCTGGGAGTCGAACCCGAGTACATACATACATTGCGTTGTGAAGCGATCGGTCTTATCCACAAGACCACTTTGCCTTACTGCTAATACCTGGTTCACTTCTTGGTCTTATAGCACTTTCTGCATGTTAACGACTTTAATATGTTGATTTACTGATTAAACGATTTCGGGATGCATAATTATTCATATTTTTGCAGTCCGATGTTGTCAAGATTGCCCGTAAATGTTTTCTTTCAGTTACTGATATTTCTGATATAATAGTGAGGTTTTATGTTATTTTCATTTATTTTGCAATCTGCTGACTTAAACTTCAAGTGATATGACAATAGGCCACTGCCCTGACATAGCATAATGAACAGAACACGGATCTATTCAATTTAGGATATGCTACGAATTCTGTAACAGGGCACCAATGAATAGGGAAGCTTGGCTATTCGATTCTGTGTTCAATAGCTTGCACCTGCAGCATCAATTAATGAATTGAAGAAAAAACCCGACCCTCCCTTCATTGACGGAATATTTTTGTCAATTGCGAGGATTACATAAGAGGTAATAATAGCATTCCTGACATTGCAACAATGACCGCATTATGTTGATGTATTGTCCATAAAGGTCTTTCTCCTTGTCTGCATGGAGGACACGCACTTTGAATATCCCCATAGAAAAACGATAGATTGGGGCTGTAGTCTCATTTAAAAAACAAGAAAGCGATTTCGGGACAGTTCAAAATAATGCTGGGAAATGGAAATTAAAATGATACCGTTTTAAAAACCAGTTAGATATGGTTTTTGGACAAGAAGCATGAGATAATTCATTGCTCGGCAATCTGGACTGTATTTGAAACAGAGCATCCAATATTGCTGATATTTAATAGTATACTGTCAATGAAAAAATATAACTTAAAAAAAATAATAATAATGGACCTCTTTACCCAAGGCTGTGTGTCTTTGTCGAGCACAAAATGATTCTGCTCGGGTATGCAGGCCAGTTGTTAGCCCATATTGGGCTTGAATAGACTTGAATTGAAAGACCCTTTGTTTCACCTCGCGAAGTTTGGGCGCTTTCATATAAGGAGTAAAACCTTGCCCATCATTGAATTCATGTTGTAAAGTTGTTTACAGACTGGAAAAGGATAGCGTGGGAGTGTACAGATTGAATAAATGGATGTAAGTAGTACTGAAAATGTAAAAAACTTGTTTAACCTGGCAATAAGGGACTCTTGAATGTAGTTTAAAAATTGGACATGACTTTGGGGCTAACGCTACCGGCCACCGGCTACGCTGACGACCGCCAGCTAGCTGACGACCGCCAGCTAGCTGACCCCCCCCCCAAAAAAAAGACCCCCCCCCAAAAAAAGAAGACCCCCCCCCCAAAAAAAAAGACCCCCCCCCTCCCAAAGGGGCTCCATTACAGTTTTTTCCTACACTCAGCTGCTCCCCCTCAATATAGGCCCTTTTTCAAGTTTTTTTTGAGGAATCCATTGACATATTGTGATTTGGAACCCTTTCCCATACATCAACAACACCAACAATAATTATTTTATCACACCAAACTTTGAGTGAGATGAAAATGGGTTCTAACATCAGTTTTTCTTTTTCAAAGATTTATAAAAAATAAAAAAAAAAGCACTAGCTGGGAGTCGAACCCGATACCTTCCAGTTGCAAGGCCTTTGCCTATCCACTAGACTAATGTGTCACACTGGTAATCTTCTTGTATTTTTTCATATTGATACTTATTGTTGTAGATGTAGCAAAAGACGTATTCTAACTAATTCAGAGAGTCGTTTGTTAAAGAAAGAGTATCAAATGTTATTTTCTCCTTTGTTGAGGAGGTGGGGGGGGGGGTGTCCCCTTTAAAAAAAGGAGATGGACACGTCAATTTCATGGGGTAAAAAAAAAAAAATTAAAAATAACATGAGGTATAAAGAAGAAGCTGGGAGTCGAACCCGAGTACATACATACATTGCGTTGTGAAGCGATCGGTCTTATCCACAAGACCACTTTGCCTTACTGCTAATACCTGGTTCACTTCTTGGTCTTATAGCACTTTCTGCATGTTAACGACTTTAATATGTTGATTTACTGATTAAACGATTTCGGGATGCATAATTATTCATATTTTTGCAGTCCGATGTTGTCAAGATTGCCCGTAAATGTTTTCTTTCAGTTACTGATATTTCTGATATAATAGTGAGGTTTTATGTTATTTTCATTTATTTTGCAATCTGCTGACTTAAACTTCAAGTGATATGACAATAGGCCACTGCCCTGACATAGCATAATGAACAGAACACGGATCTATTCAATTTAGGATATGCTACGAATTCTGTAACAGGGCACCAATGAATAGGGAAGCTTGGCTATTCGATTCTGTGTTCAATAGCTTGCACCTGCAGCATCAATTAATGAATTGAAGAAAAAACCCGACCCTCCCTTCATTGACGGAATATTTTTGTCAATTGCGAGGATTACATAAGAGGTAATAATAGCATTCCTGACATTGCAACAATGACCGCATTATGTTGATGTATTGTCCATAAAGGTCTTTCTCCTTGTCTGCATGGAGGACACGCACTTTGAATATCCCCATAGAAAAACGATAGATTGGGGCTGTAGTCTCATTTAAAAAACAAGAAAGCGATTTCGGGACAGTTCAAAATAATGCTGGGAAATGGAAATTAAAATGATACCGTTTTAAAAACCAGTTAGATATGGTTTTTGGACAAGAAGCATGAGATAATTCATTGCTCGGCAATCTGGACTGTATTTGAAACAGAGCATCCAATATTGCTGATATTTAATAGTATACTGTCAATGAAAAAATATAACTTAAAAAAAATAATAATAATGGACCTCTTTACCCAAGGCTGTGTGTCTTTGTCGAGCACAAAATGATTCTGCTCGGGTATGCAGGCCAGTTGTTAGCCCATATTGGGCTTGAATAGACTTGAATTGAAAGACCCTTTGTTTCACCTCGCGAAGTTTGGGCGCTTTCATATAAGGAGTAAAACCTTGCCCATCATTGAATTCATGTTGTAAAGTTGTTTACAGACTGGAAAAGGATAGCGTGGGAGTGTACAGATTGAATAAATGGATGTAAGTAGTACTGAAAATGTAAAAAACTTGTTTAACCTGGCAATAAGGGACTCTTGAATGTAGTTTAAAAATTGGACATGACTTTGGGGCTAACGCTACCGGCCACCGGCTACGCTGACGACCGCCAGCTAGCTGACGACCGCCAGCTAGCTGACCCCCCCCCCAAAAAAAAGACCCCCCCCAAAAAAAGAAGACCCCCCCCCCAAAAAAAAGACCCCCCCCCCTCCCAAAGGGGCTCCATTACAGTTTTTTCCTACACTCAGCTGCTCCCCCTCAATATAGGCCCTTTTTCAAGTTTTTTTTGAGGAATCCATTGACATATTGTGATTTGGAACCCTTTCCCATACATCAACAACACCAACAATAATTATTTTATCACACCAAACTTTGAGTGAGATGAAAATGGGTTCTAACATCAGTTTTTCTTTTTCAAAGATTTATAAAAAATAAAAAAAAAAGCACTAGCTGGGAGTCGAACCCGATACCTTCCAGTTGCAAGGCCTTTGCCTATCCACTAGACTAATGTGTCACACTGGTAATCTTCTTGTATTTTTTCATATTGATACTTATTGTTGTAGATGTAGCAAAAGACGTATTCTAACTAATTCAGAGAGTCGTTTGTTAAAGAAAGAGTATCAAATGTTATTTTCTCCTTTGTTGAGGAGGTGGGGGGGGGGGGTGTCCCCTTTAAAAAAAGGAGATGGACACGTCAATTTCATGGGGTAAAAAAAAAAAAATTAAAAATAACATGAGGTATAAAGAAGAAGCTGGGAGTCGAACCCGAGTACATACATACATTGCGTTGTGAAGCGATCGGTCTTATCCACAAGACCACTTTGCCTTACTGCTAATACCTGGTTCACTTCTTGGTCTTATAGCACTTTCTGCATGTTAACGACTTTAATATGTTGATTTACTGATTAAACGATTTCGGGATGCATAATTATTCATATTTTTGCAGTCCGATGTTGTCAAGATTGCCCGTAAATGTTTTCTTTCAGTTACTGATATTTCTGATATAATAGTGAGGTTTTATGTTATTTTCATTTATTTTGCAATCTGCTGACTTAAACTTCAAGTGATATGACAATAGGCCACTGCCCTGACATAGCATAATGAACAGAACACGGATCTATTCAATTTAGGATATGCTACGAATTCTGTAACAGGGCACCAATGAATAGGGAAGCTTGGCTATTCGATTCTGTGTTCAATAGCTTGCACCTGCAGCATCAATTAATGAATTGAAGAAAAAACCCGACCCTCCCTTCATTGACGGAATATTTTTGTCAATTGCGAGGATTACATAAGAGGTAATAATAGCATTCCTGACATTGCAACAATGACCGCATTATGTTGATGTATTGTCCATAAAGGTCTTTCTCCTTGTCTGCATGGAGGACACGCACTTTGAATATCCCCATAGAAAAACGATAGATTGGGGCTGTAGTCTCATTTAAAAAACAAGAAAGCGATTTCGGGACAGTTCAAAATAATGCTGGGAAATGGAAATTAAAATGATACCGTTTTAAAAACCAGTTAGATATGGTTTTTGGACAAGAAGCATGAGATAATTCATTGCTCGGCAATCTGGACTGTATTTGAAACAGAGCATCCAATATTGCTGATATTTAATAGTATACTGTCAATGAAAAAATATAACTTAAAAAAAATAATAATAATGGACCTCTTTACCCAAGGCTGTGTGTCTTTGTCGAGCACAAAATGATTCTGCTCGGGTATGCAGGCCAGTTGTTAGCCCATATTGGGCTTGAATAGACTTGAATTGAAAGACCCTTTGTTTCACCTCGCGAAGTTTGGGCGCTTTCATATAAGGAGTAAAACCTTGCCCATCATTGAATTCATGTTGTAAAGTTGTTTACAGACTGGAAAAGGATAGCGTGGGAGTGTACAGATTGAATAAATGGATGTAAGTAGTACTGAAAATGTAAAAAACTTGTTTAACCTGGCAATAAGGGACTCTTGAATGTAGTTTAAAAATTGGACATGACTTTGGGGCTAACGCTACCGGCCACCGGCTACGCTGACGACCGCCAGCTAGCTGACGACCGCCAGCTAGCTGACCCCCCCCCCAAAAAAAAAAGACCCCCCCCCAAAAAAAGAAGACCCCCCCCCCCCAAAAAAAAGACCCCCCCCCTCCCAAAGGGGCTCCATTACAGTTTTTTCCTACACTCAGCTGCTCCCCCTCAATATAGGCCCTTTTTCAAGTTTTTTTTGAGGAATCCATTGACATATTGTGATTTGGAACCCTTTCCCATACATCAACAACACCAACAATAATTATTTTATCACACCAAACTTTGAGTGAGATGAAAATGGGTTCTAACATCAGTTTTTCTTTTTCAAAGATTTATAAAAAATAAAAAAAAAAGCACTAGCTGGGAGTCGAACCCGATACCTTCCAGTTGCAAGGCCTTTGCCTATCCACTAGACTAATGTGTCACACTGGTAATCTTCTTGTATTTTTTCATATTGATACTTATTGTTGTAGATGTAGCAAAAGACGTATTCTAACTAATTCAGAGAGTCGTTTGTTAAAGAAAGAGTATCAAATGTTATTTTCTCCTTTGTTGAGGAGGTGGGGGGGGGGGTGTCCCCTTTAAAAAAAGGAGATGGACACGTCAATTTCATGGGGTAAAAAAAAAAAAATTAAAAATAACATGAGGTATAAAGAAGAAGCTGGGAGTCGAACCCGAGTACATACATACATTGCGTTGTGAAGCGATCGGTCTTATCCACAAGACCACTTTGCCTTACTGCTAATACCTGGTTCACTTCTTGGTCTTATAGCACTTTCTGCATGTTAACGACTTTAATATGTTGATTTACTGATTAAACGATTTCGGGATGCATAATTATTCATATTTTTGCAGTCCGATGTTGTCAAGATTGCCCGTAAATGTTTTCTTTCAGTTACTGATATTTCTGATATAATAGTGAGGTTTTATGTTATTTTCATTTATTTTGCAATCTGCTGACTTAAACTTCAAGTGATATGACAATAGGCCACTGCCCTGACATAGCATAATGAACAGAACACGGATCTATTCAATTTAGGATATGCTACGAATTCTGTAACAGGGCACCAATGAATAGGGAAGCTTGGCTATTCGATTCTGTGTTCAATAGCTTGCACCTGCAGCATCAATTAATGAATTGAAGAAAAAACCCGACCCTCCCTTCATTGACGGAATATTTTTGTCAATTGCGAGGATTACATAAGAGGTAATAATAGCATTCCTGACATTGCAACAATGACCGCATTATGTTGATGTATTGTCCATAAAGGTCTTTCTCCTTGTCTGCATGGAGGACACGCACTTTGAATATCCCCATAGAAAAACGATAGATTGGGGCTGTAGTCTCATTTAAAAAACAAGAAAGCGATTTCGGGACAGTTCAAAATAATGCTGGGAAATGGAAATTAAAATGATACCGTTTTAAAAACCAGTTAGATATGGTTTTTGGACAAGAAGCATGAGATAATTCATTGCTCGGCAATCTGGACTGTATTTGAAACAGAGCATCCAATATTGCTGATATTTAATAGTATACTGTCAATGAAAAAATATAACTTAAAAAAAATAATAATAATGGACCTCTTTACCCAAGGCTGTGTGTCTTTGTCGAGCACAAAATGATTCTGCTCGGGTATGCAGGCCAGTTGTTAGCCCATATTGGGCTTGAATAGACTTGAATTGAAAGACCCTTTGTTTCACCTCGCGAAGTTTGGGCGCTTTCATATAAGGAGTAAAACCTTGCCCATCATTGAATTCATGTTGTAAAGTTGTTTACAGACTGGAAAAGGATAGCGTGGGAGTGTACAGATTGAATAAATGGATGTAAGTAGTACTGAAAATGTAAAAAACTTGTTTAACCTGGCAATAAGGGACTCTTGAATGTAGTTTAAAAATTGGACATGACTTTGGGGCTAACGCTACCGGCCACCGGCTACGCTGACGACCGCCAGCTAGCTGACGACCGCCAGCTAGCTGACCCCCCCCCCCAAAAAAGACCCCCCCCCCAAAAAAAAGAAGACCCCCCCCCCAAAAAAAAAGACCCCCCCCCCCTCCCAAAGGGGCTCCATTACAGTTTTTTCCTACACTCAGCTGCTCCCCCTCAATATAGGCCCTTTTTCAAGTTTTTTTTGAGGAATCCATTGACATATTGTGATTTGGAACCCTTTCCCATACATCAACAACACCAACAATAATTATTTTATCACACCAAACTTTGAGTGAGATGAAAATGGGTTCTAACATCAGTTTTTCTTTTTCAAAGATTTATAAAAAATAAAAAAAAAAGCACTAGCTGGGAGTCGAACCCGATACCTTCCAGTTGCAAGGCCTTTGCCTATCCACTAGACTAATGTGTCACACTGGTAATCTTCTTGTATTTTTTCATATTGATACTTATTGTTGTAGATGTAGCAAAAGACGTATTCTAACTAATTCAGAGAGTCGTTTGTTAAAGAAAGAGTATCAAATGTTATTTTCTCCTTTGTTGAGGAGGTGGGGGGGGGGTGTCCCCTTTAAAAAAAGGAGATGGACACGTCAATTTCATGGGGTAAAAAAAAAAAAATTAAAAATAACATGAGGTATAAAGAAGAAGCTGGGAGTCGAACCCGAGTACATACATACATTGCGTTGTGAAGCGATCGGTCTTATCCACAAGACCACTTTGCCTTACTGCTAATACCTGGTTCACTTCTTGGTCTTATAGCACTTTCTGCATGTTAACGACTTTAATATGTTGATTTACTGATTAAACGATTTCGGGATGCATAATTATTCATATTTTTGCAGTCCGATGTTGTCAAGATTGCCCGTAAATGTTTTCTTTCAGTTACTGATATTTCTGATATAATAGTGAGGTTTTATGTTATTTTCATTTATTTTGCAATCTGCTGACTTAAACTTCAAGTGATATGACAATAGGCCACTGCCCTGACATAGCATAATGAACAGAACACGGATCTATTCAATTTAGGATATGCTACGAATTCTGTAACAGGGCACCAATGAATAGGGAAGCTTGGCTATTCGATTCTGTGTTCAATAGCTTGCACCTGCAGCATCAATTAATGAATTGAAGAAAAAACCCGACCCTCCCTTCATTGACGGAATATTTTTGTCAATTGCGAGGATTACATAAGAGGTAATAATAGCATTCCTGACATTGCAACAATGACCGCATTATGTTGATGTATTGTCCATAAAGGTCTTTCTCCTTGTCTGCATGGAGGACACGCACTTTGAATATCCCCATAGAAAAACGATAGATTGGGGCTGTAGTCTCATTTAAAAAACAAGAAAGCGATTTCGGGACAGTTCAAAATAATGCTGGGAAATGGAAATTAAAATGATACCGTTTTAAAAACCAGTTAGATATGGTTTTTGGACAAGAAGCATGAGATAATTCATTGCTCGGCAATCTGGACTGTATTTGAAACAGAGCATCCAATATTGCTGATATTTAATAGTATACTGTCAATGAAAAAATATAACTTAAAAAAAATAATAATAATGGACCTCTTTACCCAAGGCTGTGTGTCTTTGTCGAGCACAAAATGATTCTGCTCGGGTATGCAGGCCAGTTGTTAGCCCATATTGGGCTTGAATAGACTTGAATTGAAAGACCCTTTGTTTCACCTCGCGAAGTTTGGGCGCTTTCATATAAGGAGTAAAACCTTGCCCATCATTGAATTCATGTTGTAAAGTTGTTTACAGACTGGAAAAGGATAGCGTGGGAGTGTACAGATTGAATAAATGGATGTAAGTAGTACTGAAAATGTAAAAAACTTGTTTAACCTGGCAATAAGGGACTCTTGAATGTAGTTTAAAAATTGGACATGACTTTGGGGCTAACGCTACCGGCCACCGGCTACGCTGACGACCGCCAGCTAGCTGACGACCGCCAGCTAGCTGACCCCCCCCCCAAAAAAAAGACCCCCCCCCAAAAAAGAAGACCCCCCCCCCCAAAAAAAAGACCCCCCCCCTCCCAAAGGGGCTCCATTACAGTTTTTTCCTACACTCAGCTGCTCCCCCTCAATATAGGCCCTTTTTCAAGTTTTTTTTGAGGAATCCATTGACATATTGTGATTTGGAACCCTTTCCCATACATCAACAACACCAACAATAATTATTTTATCACACCAAACTTTGAGTGAGATGAAAATGGGTTCTAACATCAGTTTTTCTTTTTCAAAGATTTATAAAAAATAAAAAAAAAAGCACTAGCTGGGAGTCGAACCCGATACCTTCCAGTTGCAAGGCCTTTGCCTATCCACTAGACTAATGTGTCACACTGGTAATCTTCTTGTATTTTTTCATATTGATACTTATTGTTGTAGATGTAGCAAAAGACGTATTCTAACTAATTCAGAGAGTCGTTTGTTAAAGAAAGAGTATCAAATGTTATTTTCTCCTTTGTTGAGGAGGTGGGGGGGGGGGTGTCCCCTTTAAAAAAAGGAGATGGACACGTCAATTTCATGGGGTAAAAAAAAAAAAATTAAAAATAACATGAGGTATAAAGAAGAAGCTGGGAGTCGAACCCGAGTACATACATACATTGCGTTGTGAAGCGATCGGTCTTATCCACAAGACCACTTTGCCTTACTGCTAATACCTGGTTCACTTCTTGGTCTTATAGCACTTTCTGCATGTTAACGACTTTAATATGTTGATTTACTGATTAAACGATTTCGGGATGCATAATTATTCATATTTTTGCAGTCCGATGTTGTCAAGATTGCCCGTAAATGTTTTCTTTCAGTTACTGATATTTCTGATATAATAGTGAGGTTTTATGTTATTTTCATTTATTTTGCAATCTGCTGACTTAAACTTCAAGTGATATGACAATAGGCCACTGCCCTGACATAGCATAATGAACAGAACACGGATCTATTCAATTTAGGATATGCTACGAATTCTGTAACAGGGCACCAATGAATAGGGAAGCTTGGCTATTCGATTCTGTGTTCAATAGCTTGCACCTGCAGCATCAATTAATGAATTGAAGAAAAAACCCGACCCTCCCTTCATTGACGGAATATTTTTGTCAATTGCGAGGATTACATAAGAGGTAATAATAGCATTCCTGACATTGCAACAATGACCGCATTATGTTGATGTATTGTCCATAAAGGTCTTTCTCCTTGTCTGCATGGAGGACACGCACTTTGAATATCCCCATAGAAAAACGATAGATTGGGGCTGTAGTCTCATTTAAAAAACAAGAAAGCGATTTCGGGACAGTTCAAAATAATGCTGGGAAATGGAAATTAAAATGATACCGTTTTAAAAACCAGTTAGATATGGTTTTTGGACAAGAAGCATGAGATAATTCATTGCTCGGCAATCTGGACTGTATTTGAAACAGAGCATCCAATATTGCTGATATTTAATAGTATACTGTCAATGAAAAAATATAACTTAAAAAAAATAATAATAATGGACCTCTTTACCCAAGGCTGTGTGTCTTTGTCGAGCACAAAATGATTCTGCTCGGGTATGCAGGCCAGTTGTTAGCCCATATTGGGCTTGAATAGACTTGAATTGAAAGACCCTTTGTTTCACCTCGCGAAGTTTGGGCGCTTTCATATAAGGAGTAAAACCTTGCCCATCATTGAATTCATGTTGTAAAGTTGTTTACAGACTGGAAAAGGATAGCGTGGGAGTGTACAGATTGAATAAATGGATGTAAGTAGTACTGAAAATGTAAAAAACTTGTTTAACCTGGCAATAAGGGACTCTTGAATGTAGTTTAAAAATTGGACATGACTTTGGGGCTAACGCTACCGGCCACCGGCTACGCTGACGACCGCCAGCTAGCTGACGACCGCCAGCTAGCTGACGACCGCCTAGCTGACGACCGCCAGCTGACGACCGAACACGCCAGCTAGCTGACGACCGCCCCAAGCTGACGACCGCCAAGCTGAACCGCCAAGACCCCCCCCCCAAAAAAAACCCCCCCCCCAAAAAAAGAAGACCCCCCCCCCCAAAAAAAAAGACCCCCCCCCCTCCCAAAGGGGCTCCATTACAGTTTTTTCCTACACTCAGCTGCTCCCCCTCAATATAGGCCCTTTTTCAAGTTTTTTTTGAGGAATCCATTGACATATTGTGATTTGGAACCCTTTCCCATACATCAACAACACCAACAATAATTATTTTATCACACCAAACTTTGAGTGAGATGAAAATGGGTTCTAACATCAGTTTTTCTTTTTCAAAGATTTATAAAAAATAAAAAAAAAAGCACTAGCTGGGAGTCGAACCCGATACCTTCCAGTTGCAAGGCCTTTGCCTATCCACTAGACTAATGTGTCACACTGGTAATCTTCTTGTATTTTTTCATATTGATACTTATTGTTGTAGATGTAGCAAAAGACGTATTCTAACTAATTCAGAGAGTCGTTTGTTAAAGAAAGAGTATCAAATGTTATTTTCTCCTTTGTTGAGGAGGTGGGGGGGGGTGTCCCCTTTAAAAAAAGGAGATGGACACGTCAATTTCATGGGGTAAAAAAAAAAAAATTAAAAATAACATGAGGTATAAAGAAGAAGCTGGGAGTCGAACCCGAGTACATACATACATTGCGTTGTGAAGCGATCGGTCTTATCCACAAGACCACTTTGCCTTACTGCTAATACCTGGTTCACTTCTTGGTCTTATAGCACTTTCTGCATGTTAACGACTTTAATATGTTGATTTACTGATTAAACGATTTCGGGATGCATAATTATTCATATTTTTGCAGTCCGATGTTGTCAAGATTGCCCGTAAATGTTTTCTTTCAGTTACTGATATTTCTGATATAATAGTGAGGTTTTATGTTATTTTCATTTATTTTGCAATCTGCTGACTTAAACTTCAAGTGATATGACAATAGGCCACTGCCCTGACATAGCATAATGAACAGAACACGGATCTATTCAATTTAGGATATGCTACGAATTCTGTAACAGGGCACCAATGAATAGGGAAGCTTGGCTATTCGATTCTGTGTTCAATAGCTTGCACCTGCAGCATCAATTAATGAATTGAAGAAAAAACCCGACCCTCCCTTCATTGACGGAATATTTTTGTCAATTGCGAGGATTACATAAGAGGTAATAATAGCATTCCTGACATTGCAACAATGACCGCATTATGTTGATGTATTGTCCATAAAGGTCTTTCTCCTTGTCTGCATGGAGGACACGCACTTTGAATATCCCCATAGAAAAACGATAGATTGGGGCTGTAGTCTCATTTAAAAAACAAGAAAGCGATTTCGGGACAGTTCAAAATAATGCTGGGAAATGGAAATTAAAATGATACCGTTTTAAAAACCAGTTAGATATGGTTTTTGGACAAGAAGCATGAGATAATTCATTGCTCGGCAATCTGGACTGTATTTGAAACAGAGCATCCAATATTGCTGATATTTAATAGTATACTGTCAATGAAAAAATATAACTTAAAAAAAATAATAATAATGGACCTCTTTACCCAAGGCTGTGTGTCTTTGTCGAGCACAAAATGATTCTGCTCGGGTATGCAGGCCAGTTGTTAGCCCATATTGGGCTTGAATAGACTTGAATTGAAAGACCCTTTGTTTCACCTCGCGAAGTTTGGGCGCTTTCATATAAGGAGTAAAACCTTGCCCATCATTGAATTCATGTTGTAAAGTTGTTTACAGACTGGAAAAGGATAGCGTGGGAGTGTACAGATTGAATAAATGGATGTAAGTAGTACTGAAAATGTAAAAAACTTGTTTAACCTGGCAATAAGGGACTCTTGAATGTAGTTTAAAAATTGGACATGACTTTGGGGCTAACGCTACCGGCCACCGGCTACGCTGACGACCGCCAGCTAGCTGACGACCGCCAGCTAGCTGACCCCCCCCCCCAAAAAAGACCCCCCCCCCCAAAAAAAGAAGACCCCCCCCCCCCAAAAAAAGACCCCCCCCCCCCCTCCCAAAGGGGCTCCATTACAGTTTTTTCCTACACTCAGCTGCTCCCCCTCAATATAGGCCCTTTTTCAAGTTTTTTTTGAGGAATCCATTGACATATTGTGATTTGGAACCCTTTCCCATACATCAACAACACCAACAATAATTATTTTATCACACCAAACTTTGAGTGAGATGAAAATGGGTTCTAACATCAGTTTTTCTTTTTCAAAGATTTATAAAAAAAAAAAAAAAAGCACTAGCTGGGAGTCGAACCCGATACCTTCCAGTTGCAAGGCCTTTGCCTATCCACTAGACTAATGTGTCACACTGGTAATCTTCTTGTATTTTTTCATATTGATACTTATTGTTGTAGATGTAGCAAAAGACGTATTCTAACTAATTCAGAGAGTCGTTTGTTAAAGAAAGAGTATCAAATGTTATTTTCTCCTTTGTTGAGGAGGTGGGGGGGGGGGTGTCCCCTTTAAAAAAAGGAGATGGACACGTCAATTTCATGGGGTAAAAAAAAAAAAATTAAAAATAACATGAGGTATAAAGAAGAAGCTGGGAGTCGAACCCGAGTACATACATACATTGCGTTGTGAAGCGATCGGTCTTATCCACAAGACCACTTTGCCTTACTGCTAATACCTGGTTCACTTCTTGGTCTTATAGCACTTTCTGCATGTTAACGACTTTAATATGTTGATTTACTGATTAAACGATTTCGGGATGCATAATTATTCATATTTTTGCAGTCCGATGTTGTCAAGATTGCCCGTAAATGTTTTCTTTCAGTTACTGATATTTCTGATATAATAGTGAGGTTTTATGTTATTTTCATTTATTTTGCAATCTGCTGACTTAAACTTCAAGTGATATGACAATAGGCCACTGCCCTGACATAGCATAATGAACAGAACACGGATCTATTCAATTTAGGATATGCTACGAATTCTGTAACAGGGCACCAATGAATAGGGAAGCTTGGCTATTCGATTCTGTGTTCAATAGCTTGCACCTGCAGCATCAATTAATGAATTGAAGAAAAAACCCGACCCTCCCTTCATTGACGGAATATTTTTGTCAATTGCGAGGATTACATAAGAGGTAATAATAGCATTCCTGACATTGCAACAATGACCGCATTATGTTGATGTATTGTCCATAAAGGTCTTTCTCCTTGTCTGCATGGAGGACACGCACTTTGAATATCCCCATAGAAAAACGATAGATTGGGGCTGTAGTCTCATTTAAAAAACAAGAAAGCGATTTCGGGACAGTTCAAAATAATGCTGGGAAATGGAAATTAAAATGATACCGTTTTAAAAACCAGTTAGATATGGTTTTTGGACAAGAAGCATGAGATAATTCATTGCTCGGCAATCTGGACTGTATTTGAAACAGAGCATCCAATATTGCTGATATTTAATAGTATACTGTCAATGAAAAAATATAACTTAAAAAAAATAATAATAATGGACCTCTTTACCCAAGGCTGTGTGTCTTTGTCGAGCACAAAATGATTCTGCTCGGGTATGCAGGCCAGTTGTTAGCCCATATTGGGCTTGAATAGACTTGAATTGAAAGACCCTTTGTTTCACCTCGCGAAGTTTGGGCGCTTTCATATAAGGAGTAAAACCTTGCCCATCATTGAATTCATGTTGTAAAGTTGTTTACAGACTGGAAAAGGATAGCGTGGGAGTGTACAGATTGAATAAATGGATGTAAGTAGTACTGAAAATGTAAAAAACTTGTTTAACCTGGCAATAAGGGACTCTTGAATGTAGTTTAAAAATTGGACATGACTTTGGGGCTAACGCTACCGGCCACCGGCTACGCTGACGACCGCCAGCTAGCTGACGACCGCCAGCTAGCTGACCCCCCCCCCAAAAAAAGACCCCCCCCAAAAAAAAAGAAGACCCCCCCCCCAAAAAAAAGACCCCCCCCCCCCTCCCAAAGGGGCTCCATTACAGTTTTTTCCTACACTCAGCTGCTCCCCCTCAATATAGGCCCTTTTTCAAGTTTTTTTTGAGGAATCCATTGACATATTGTGATTTGGAACCCTTTCCCATACATCAACAACACCAACAATAATTATTTTATCACACCAAACTTTGAGTGAGATGAAAATGGGTTCTAACATCAGTTTTTCTTTTTCAAAGATTTATAAAAAATAAAAAAAAAGCACTAGCTGGGAGTCGAACCCGATACCTTCCAGTTGCAAGGCCTTTGCCTATCCACTAGACTAATGTGTCACACTGGTAATCTTCTTGTATTTTTTCATATTGATACTTATTGTTGTAGATGTAGCAAAAGACGTATTCTAACTAATTCAGAGAGTCGTTTGTTAAAGAAAGAGTATCAAATGTTATTTTCTCCTTTGTTGAGGAGGTGGGGGGGGGGTGTCCCCTTTAAAAAAAGGAGATGGACACGTCAATTTCATGGGGTAAAAAAAAAAAAATTAAAAATAACATGAGGTATAAAGAAGAAGCTGGGAGTCGAACCCGAGTACATACATACATTGCGTTGTGAAGCGATCGGTCTTATCCACAAGACCACTTTGCCTTACTGCTAATACCTGGTTCACTTCTTGGTCTTATAGCACTTTCTGCATGTTAACGACTTTAATATGTTGATTTACTGATTAAACGATTTCGGGATGCATAATTATTCATATTTTTGCAGTCCGATGTTGTCAAGATTGCCCGTAAATGTTTTCTTTCAGTTACTGATATTTCTGATATAATAGTGAGGTTTTATGTTATTTTCATTTATTTTGCAATCTGCTGACTTAAACTTCAAGTGATATGACAATAGGCCACTGCCCTGACATAGCATAATGAACAGAACACGGATCTATTCAATTTAGGATATGCTACGAATTCTGTAACAGGGCACCAATGAATAGGGAAGCTTGGCTATTCGATTCTGTGTTCAATAGCTTGCACCTGCAGCATCAATTAATGAATTGAAGAAAAAACCCGACCCTCCCTTCATTGACGGAATATTTTTGTCAATTGCGAGGATTACATAAGAGGTAATAATAGCATTCCTGACATTGCAACAATGACCGCATTATGTTGATGTATTGTCCATAAAGGTCTTTCTCCTTGTCTGCATGGAGGACACGCACTTTGAATATCCCCATAGAAAAACGATAGATTGGGGCTGTAGTCTCATTTAAAAAACAAGAAAGCGATTTCGGGACAGTTCAAAATAATGCTGGGAAATGGAAATTAAAATGATACCGTTTTAAAAACCAGTTAGATATGGTTTTTGGACAAGAAGCATGAGATAATTCATTGCTCGGCAATCTGGACTGTATTTGAAACAGAGCATCCAATATTGCTGATATTTAATAGTATACTGTCAATGAAAAAATATAACTTAAAAAAAATAATAATAATGGACCTCTTTACCCAAGGCTGTGTGTCTTTGTCGAGCACAAAATGATTCTGCTCGGGTATGCAGGCCAGTTGTTAGCCCATATTGGGCTTGAATAGACTTGAATTGAAAGACCCTTTGTTTCACCTCGCGAAGTTTGGGCGCTTTCATATAAGGAGTAAAACCTTGCCCATCATTGAATTCATGTTGTAAAGTTGTTTACAGACTGGAAAAGGATAGCGTGGGAGTGTACAGATTGAATAAATGGATGTAAGTAGTACTGAAAATGTAAAAAACTTGTTTAACCTGGCAATAAGGGACTCTTGAATGTAGTTTAAAAATTGGACATGACTTTGGGGCTAACGCTACCGGCCACCGGCTACGCTGACGACCGCCAGCTAGCTGACGACCGCCAGCTAGCTGACCGCCGCCAGCTAGCTGACGACCGCCGCTAGCTGACGACCGCCGCCAGCTAGCTGACGACCGCCGCCAGCTAGCTGACGACCGCCGCCCTAGCTGACGACCGCCAGCTAGCTGACCCCCCCCCCAAAAAAAGACCCCCCCCCCAAAAAAAGAAGACCCCCCCCCCAAAAAAAAGACCCCCCCCCTCCCAAAGGGGCTCCATTACAGTTTTTTCCTACACTCAGCTGCTCCCCCTCAATATAGGCCCTTTTTCAAGTTTTTTTTGAGGAATCCATTGACATATTGTGATTTGGAACCCTTTCCCATACATCAACAACACCAACAATAATTATTTTATCACACCAAACTTTGAGTGAGATGAAAATGGGTTCTAACATCAGTTTTTCTTTTTCAAAGATTTATAAAAAATAAAAAAAAAAGCACTAGCTGGGAGTCGAACCCGATACCTTCCAGTTGCAAGGCCTTTGCCTATCCACTAGACTAATGTGTCACACTGGTAATCTTCTTGTATTTTTTCATATTGATACTTATTGTTGTAGATGTAGCAAAAGACGTATTCTAACTAATTCAGAGAGTCGTTTGTTAAAGAAAGAGTATCAAATGTTATTTTCTCCTTTGTTGAGGAGGTGGGGGGGGGTGTCCCCTTTAAAAAAAGGAGATGGACACGTCAATTTCATGGGGTAAAAAAAAAAAAATTAAAAATAACATGAGGTATAAAGAAGAAGCTGGGAGTCGAACCCGAGTACATACATACATTGCGTTGTGAAGCGATCGGTCTTATCCACAAGACCACTTTGCCTTACTGCTAATACCTGGTTCACTTCTTGGTCTTATAGCACTTTCTGCATGTTAACGACTTTAATATGTTGATTTACTGATTAAACGATTTCGGGATGCATAATTATTCATATTTTTGCAGTCCGATGTTGTCAAGATTGCCCGTAAATGTTTTCTTTCAGTTACTGATATTTCTGATATAATAGTGAGGTTTTATGTTATTTTCATTTATTTTGCAATCTGCTGACTTAAACTTCAAGTGATATGACAATAGGCCACTGCCCTGACATAGCATAATGAACAGAACACGGATCTATTCAATTTAGGATATGCTACGAATTCTGTAACAGGGCACCAATGAATAGGGAAGCTTGGCTATTCGATTCTGTGTTCAATAGCTTGCACCTGCAGCATCAATTAATGAATTGAAGAAAAAACCCGACCCTCCCTTCATTGACGGAATATTTTTGTCAATTGCGAGGATTACATAAGAGGTAATAATAGCATTCCTGACATTGCAACAATGACCGCATTATGTTGATGTATTGTCCATAAAGGTCTTTCTCCTTGTCTGCATGGAGGACACGCACTTTGAATATCCCCATAGAAAAACGATAGATTGGGGCTGTAGTCTCATTTAAAAAACAAGAAAGCGATTTCGGGACAGTTCAAAATAATGCTGGGAAATGGAAATTAAAATGATACCGTTTTAAAAACCAGTTAGATATGGTTTTTGGACAAGAAGCATGAGATAATTCATTGCTCGGCAATCTGGACTGTATTTGAAACAGAGCATCCAATATTGCTGATATTTAATAGTATACTGTCAATGAAAAAATATAACTTAAAAAAAATAATAATAATGGACCTCTTTACCCAAGGCTGTGTGTCTTTGTCGAGCACAAAATGATTCTGCTCGGGTATGCAGGCCAGTTGTTAGCCCATATTGGGCTTGAATAGACTTGAATTGAAAGACCCTTTGTTTCACCTCGCGAAGTTTGGGCGCTTTCATATAAGGAGTAAAACCTTGCCCATCATTGAATTCATGTTGTAAAGTTGTTTACAGACTGGAAAAGGATAGCGTGGGAGTGTACAGATTGAATAAATGGATGTAAGTAGTACTGAAAATGTAAAAAACTTGTTTAACCTGGCAATAAGGGACTCTTGAATGTAGTTTAAAAATTGGACATGACTTTGGGGCTAACGCTACCGGCCACCGGCTACGCTGACGACCGCCAGCTAGCTGACGACCGCCAGCTAGCTGACCCCCCCCCCCCAAAAAAGACCCCCCCCCCAAAAAAAAAGAAGACCCCCCCCCCCCAAAAAAAGACCCCCCCCCCTCCCAAAGGGGCTCCATTACAGTTTTTTCCTACACTCAGCTGCTCCCCCTCAATATAGGCCCTTTTTCAAGTTTTTTTTGAGGAATCCATTGACATATTGTGATTTGGAACCCTTTCCCATACATCAACAACACCAACAATAATTATTTTATCACACCAAACTTTGAGTGAGATGAAAATGGGTTCTAACATCAGTTTTTCTTTTTCAAAGATTTATAAAAAAAAAAAAAAAAGCACTAGCTGGGAGTCGAACCCGATACCTTCCAGTTGCAAGGCCTTTGCCTATCCACTAGACTAATGTGTCACACTGGTAATCTTCTTGTATTTTTTCATATTGATACTTATTGTTGTAGATGTAGCAAAAGACGTATTCTAACTAATTCAGAGAGTCGTTTGTTAAAGAAAGAGTATCAAATGTTATTTTCTCCTTTGTTGAGGAGGTGGGGGGGGGGGGGTGTCCCCTTTAAAAAAAGGAGATGGACACGTCAATTTCATGGGGTAAAAAAAAAAAAATTAAAAATAACATGAGGTATAAAGAAGAAGCTGGGAGTCGAACCCGAGTACATACATACATTGCGTTGTGAAGCGATCGGTCTTATCCACAAGACCACTTTGCCTTACTGCTAATACCTGGTTCACTTCTTGGTCTTATAGCACTTTCTGCATGTTAACGACTTTAATATGTTGATTTACTGATTAAACGATTTCGGGATGCATAATTATTCATATTTTTGCAGTCCGATGTTGTCAAGATTGCCCGTAAATGTTTTCTTTCAGTTACTGATATTTCTGATATAATAGTGAGGTTTTATGTTATTTTCATTTATTTTGCAATCTGCTGACTTAAACTTCAAGTGATATGACAATAGGCCACTGCCCTGACATAGCATAATGAACAGAACACGGATCTATTCAATTTAGGATATGCTACGAATTCTGTAACAGGGCACCAATGAATAGGGAAGCTTGGCTATTCGATTCTGTGTTCAATAGCTTGCACCTGCAGCATCAATTAATGAATTGAAGAAAAAACCCGACCCTCCCTTCATTGACGGAATATTTTTGTCAATTGCGAGGATTACATAAGAGGTAATAATAGCATTCCTGACATTGCAACAATGACCGCATTATGTTGATGTATTGTCCATAAAGGTCTTTCTCCTTGTCTGCATGGAGGACACGCACTTTGAATATCCCCATAGAAAAACGATAGATTGGGGCTGTAGTCTCATTTAAAAAACAAGAAAGCGATTTCGGGACAGTTCAAAATAATGCTGGGAAATGGAAATTAAAATGATACCGTTTTAAAAACCAGTTAGATATGGTTTTTGGACAAGAAGCATGAGATAATTCATTGCTCGGCAATCTGGACTGTATTTGAAACAGAGCATCCAATATTGCTGATATTTAATAGTATACTGTCAATGAAAAAATATAACTTAAAAAAAATAATAATAATGGACCTCTTTACCCAAGGCTGTGTGTCTTTGTCGAGCACAAAATGATTCTGCTCGGGTATGCAGGCCAGTTGTTAGCCCATATTGGGCTTGAATAGACTTGAATTGAAAGACCCTTTGTTTCACCTCGCGAAGTTTGGGCGCTTTCATATAAGGAGTAAAACCTTGCCCATCATTGAATTCATGTTGTAAAGTTGTTTACAGACTGGAAAAGGATAGCGTGGGAGTGTACAGATTGAATAAATGGATGTAAGTAGTACTGAAAATGTAAAAAACTTGTTTAACCTGGCAATAAGGGACTCTTGAATGTAGTTTAAAAATTGGACATGACTTTGGGGCTAACGCTACCGGCCACCGGCTACGCTGACGACCGCCAGCTAGCTGACGACCGCCAGCTAGCTGACCCCCCCCCCAAAAAAAAGACCCCCCCCCAAAAAAAAAGAAGACCCCCCCCCCAAAAAAAAGACCCCCCCCCCCCTCCCAAAGGGGCTCCATTACAGTTTTTTCCTACACTCAGCTGCTCCCCCTCAATATAGGCCCTTTTTCAAGTTTTTTTTGAGGAATCCATTGACATATTGTGATTTGGAACCCTTTCCCATACATCAACAACACCAACAATAATTATTTTATCACACCAAACTTTGAGTGAGATGAAAATGGGTTCTAACATCAGTTTTTCTTTTTCAAAGATTTATAAAAAAAAAAAAAAAAAGCACTAGCTGGGAGTCGAACCCGATACCTTCCAGTTGCAAGGCCTTTGCCTATCCACTAGACTAATGTGTCACACTGGTAATCTTCTTGTATTTTTTCATATTGATACTTATTGTTGTAGATGTAGCAAAAGACGTATTCTAACTAATTCAGAGAGTCGTTTGTTAAAGAAAGAGTATCAAATGTTATTTTCTCCTTTGTTGAGGAGGTGGGGGGGGGGGTGTCCCCTTTAAAAAAAGGAGATGGACACGTCAATTTCATGGGGTAAAAAAAAAAAAATTAAAAATAACATGAGGTATAAAGAAGAAGCTGGGAGTCGAACCCGAGTACATACATACATTGCGTTGTGAAGCGATCGGTCTTATCCACAAGACCACTTTGCCTTACTGCTAATACCTGGTTCACTTCTTGGTCTTATAGCACTTTCTGCATGTTAACGACTTTAATATGTTGATTTACTGATTAAACGATTTCGGGATGCATAATTATTCATATTTTTGCAGTCCGATGTTGTCAAGATTGCCCGTAAATGTTTTCTTTCAGTTACTGATATTTCTGATATAATAGTGAGGTTTTATGTTATTTTCATTTATTTTGCAATCTGCTGACTTAAACTTCAAGTGATATGACAATAGGCCACTGCCCTGACATAGCATAATGAACAGAACACGGATCTATTCAATTTAGGATATGCTACGAATTCTGTAACAGGGCACCAATGAATAGGGAAGCTTGGCTATTCGATTCTGTGTTCAATAGCTTGCACCTGCAGCATCAATTAATGAATTGAAGAAAAAACCCGACCCTCCCTTCATTGACGGAATATTTTTGTCAATTGCGAGGATTACATAAGAGGTAATAATAGCATTCCTGACATTGCAACAATGACCGCATTATGTTGATGTATTGTCCATAAAGGTCTTTCTCCTTGTCTGCATGGAGGACACGCACTTTGAATATCCCCATAGAAAAACGATAGATTGGGGCTGTAGTCTCATTTAAAAAACAAGAAAGCGATTTCGGGACAGTTCAAAATAATGCTGGGAAATGGAAATTAAAATGATACCGTTTTAAAAACCAGTTAGATATGGTTTTTGGACAAGAAGCATGAGATAATTCATTGCTCGGCAATCTGGACTGTATTTGAAACAGAGCATCCAATATTGCTGATATTTAATAGTATACTGTCAATGAAAAAATATAACTTAAAAAAAATAATAATAATGGACCTCTTTACCCAAGGCTGTGTGTCTTTGTCGAGCACAAAATGATTCTGCTCGGGTATGCAGGCCAGTTGTTAGCCCATATTGGGCTTGAATAGACTTGAATTGAAAGACCCTTTGTTTCACCTCGCGAAGTTTGGGCGCTTTCATATAAGGAGTAAAACCTTGCCCATCATTGAATTCATGTTGTAAAGTTGTTTACAGACTGGAAAAGGATAGCGTGGGAGTGTACAGATTGAATAAATGGATGTAAGTAGTACTGAAAATGTAAAAAACTTGTTTAACCTGGCAATAAGGGACTCTTGAATGTAGTTTAAAAATTGGACATGACTTTGGGGCTAACGCTACCGGCCACCGGCTACGCTGACGACCGCCAGCTAGCTGACGACCGCCAGCTAGCTGACCCCCCCCCCCAAAAAAAGACCCCCCCAAAAAAAAAGAAGACCCCCCCCCCCAAAAAAAAGACCCCCCCCCCCTCCCAAAGGGGCTCCATTACAGTTTTTTCCTACACTCAGCTGCTCCCCCTCAATATAGGCCCTTTTTCAAGTTTTTTTTGAGGAATCCATTGACATATTGTGATTTGGAACCCTTTCCCATACATCAACAACACCAACAATAATTATTTTATCACACCAAACTTTGAGTGAGATGAAAATGGGTTCTAACATCAGTTTTTCTTTTTCAAAGATTTATAAAAAATAAAAAAAAAGCACTAGCTGGGAGTCGAACCCGATACCTTCCAGTTGCAAGGCCTTTGCCTATCCACTAGACTAATGTGTCACACTGGTAATCTTCTTGTATTTTTTCATATTGATACTTATTGTTGTAGATGTAGCAAAAGACGTATTCTAACTAATTCAGAGAGTCGTTTGTTAAAGAAAGAGTATCAAATGTTATTTTCTCCTTTGTTGAGGAGGTGGGGGGGGGGTGTCCCCTTTAAAAAAGGAGATGGACACGTCAATTTCATGGGGTAAAAAAAAAAAAATTAAAAATAACATGAGGTATAAAGAAGAAGCTGGGAGTCGAACCCGAGTACATACATACATTGCGTTGTGAAGCGATCGGTCTTATCCACAAGACCACTTTGCCTTACTGCTAATACCTGGTTCACTTCTTGGTCTTATAGCACTTTCTGCATGTTAACGACTTTAATATGTTGATTTACTGATTAAACGATTTCGGGATGCATAATTATTCATATTTTTGCAGTCCGATGTTGTCAAGATTGCCCGTAAATGTTTTCTTTCAGTTACTGATATTTCTGATATAATAGTGAGGTTTTATGTTATTTTCATTTATTTTGCAATCTGCTGACTTAAACTTCAAGTGATATGACAATAGGCCACTGCCCTGACATAGCATAATGAACAGAACACGGATCTATTCAATTTAGGATATGCTACGAATTCTGTAACAGGGCACCAATGAATAGGGAAGCTTGGCTATTCGATTCTGTGTTCAATAGCTTGCACCTGCAGCATCAATTAATGAATTGAAGAAAAAACCCGACCCTCCCTTCATTGACGGAATATTTTTGTCAATTGCGAGGATTACATAAGAGGTAATAATAGCATTCCTGACATTGCAACAATGACCGCATTATGTTGATGTATTGTCCATAAAGGTCTTTCTCCTTGTCTGCATGGAGGACACGCACTTTGAATATCCCCATAGAAAAACGATAGATTGGGGCTGTAGTCTCATTTAAAAAACAAGAAAGCGATTTCGGGACAGTTCAAAATAATGCTGGGAAATGGAAATTAAAATGATACCGTTTTAAAAACCAGTTAGATATGGTTTTTGGACAAGAAGCATGAGATAATTCATTGCTCGGCAATCTGGACTGTATTTGAAACAGAGCATCCAATATTGCTGATATTTAATAGTATACTGTCAATGAAAAAATATAACTTAAAAAAAATAATAATAATGGACCTCTTTACCCAAGGCTGTGTGTCTTTGTCGAGCACAAAATGATTCTGCTCGGGTATGCAGGCCAGTTGTTAGCCCATATTGGGCTTGAATAGACTTGAATTGAAAGACCCTTTGTTTCACCTCGCGAAGTTTGGGCGCTTTCATATAAGGAGTAAAACCTTGCCCATCATTGAATTCATGTTGTAAAGTTGTTTACAGACTGGAAAAGGATAGCGTGGGAGTGTACAGATTGAATAAATGGATGTAAGTAGTACTGAAAATGTAAAAAACTTGTTTAACCTGGCAATAAGGGACTCTTGAATGTAGTTTAAAAATTGGACATGACTTTGGGGCTAACGCTACCGGCCACCGGCTACGCTGACGACCGCCAGCTAGCTGACGACCGCCAGCTAGCTGACCCCCCCCCCAAAAAAAAGACCCCCCCCCCCAAAAAAAAAAAGACCCCCCCCCCCCAAAAAAAAGACCCCCCCCCCTCCCAAAGGGGCTCCATTACAGTTTTTTCCTACACTCAGCTGCTCCCCCTCAATATAGGCCCTTTTTCAAGTTTTTTTTGAGGAATCCATTGACATATTGTGATTTGGAACCCTTTCCCATACATCAACAACACCAACAATAATTATTTTATCACACCAAACTTTGAGTGAGATGAAAATGGGTTCTAACATCAGTTTTTCTTTTTCAAAGATTTATAAAAAAAAAAAAAAAAGCACTAGCTGGGAGTCGAACCCGATACCTTCCAGTTGCAAGGCCTTTGCCTATCCACTAGACTAATGTGTCACACTGGTAATCTTCTTGTATTTTTTCATATTGATACTTATTGTTGTAGATGTAGCAAAAGACGTATTCTAACTAATTCAGAGAGTCGTTTGTTAAAGAAAGAGTATCAAATGTTATTTTCTCCTTTGTTGAGGAGGGGGGGGGGGGGGGTGTCCCCTTTAAAAAAAGGAGATGGACACGTCAATTTCATGGGGTAAAAAAAAAAAAAATTAAAAATAACATGAGGTATAAAGAAGAAGCTGGGAGTCGAACCCGAGTACATACATACATTGCGTTGTGAAGCGATCGGTCTTATCCACAAGACCACTTTGCCTTACTGCTAATACCTGGTTCACTTCTTGGTCTTATAGCACTTTCTGCATGTTAACGACTTTAATATGTTGATTTACTGATTAAACGATTTCGGGATGCATAATTATTCATATTTTTGCAGTCCGATGTTGTCAAGATTGCCCGTAAATGTTTTCTTTCAGTTACTGATATTTCTGATATAATAGTGAGGTTTTATGTTATTTTCATTTATTTTGCAATCTGCTGACTTAAACTTCAAGTGATATGACAATAGGCCACTGCCCTGACATAGCATAATGAACAGAACACGGATCTATTCAATTTAGGATATGCTACGAATTCTGTAACAGGGCACCAATGAATAGGGAAGCTTGGCTATTCGATTCTGTGTTCAATAGCTTGCACCTGCAGCATCAATTAATGAATTGAAGAAAAAACCCGACCCTCCCTTCATTGACGGAATATTTTTGTCAATTGCGAGGATTACATAAGAGGTAATAATAGCATTCCTGACATTGCAACAATGACCGCATTATGTTGATGTATTGTCCATAAAGGTCTTTCTCCTTGTCTGCATGGAGGACACGCACTTTGAATATCCCCATAGAAAAACGATAGATTGGGGCTGTAGTCTCATTTAAAAAACAAGAAAGCGATTTCGGGACAGTTCAAAATAATGCTGGGAAATGGAAATTAAAATGATACCGTTTTAAAAACCAGTTAGATATGGTTTTTGGACAAGAAGCATGAGATAATTCATTGCTCGGCAATCTGGACTGTATTTGAAACAGAGCATCCAATATTGCTGATATTTAATAGTATACTGTCAATGAAAAAATATAACTTAAAAAAAATAATAATAATGGACCTCTTTACCCAAGGCTGTGTGTCTTTGTCGAGCACAAAATGATTCTGCTCGGGTATGCAGGCCAGTTGTTAGCCCATATTGGGCTTGAATAGACTTGAATTGAAAGACCCTTTGTTTCACCTCGCGAAGTTTGGGCGCTTTCATATAAGGAGTAAAACCTTGCCCATCATTGAATTCATGTTGTAAAGTTGTTTACAGACTGGAAAAGGATAGCGTGGGAGTGTACAGATTGAATAAATGGATGTAAGTAGTACTGAAAATGTAAAAAACTTGTTTAACCTGGCAATAAGGGACTCTTGAATGTAGTTTAAAAATTGGACATGACTTTGGGGCTAACGCTACCGGCCACCGGCTACGCTGACGACCGCCAGCTAGCTGACGGTCGTCAGCTAGCTGACGGTCGTCAGCTAGCTGCGCGTCAGCTAGCTGGCGGTCGTACTATCTGAACGCCAGCTAGCTGACGACCGCCAGCTAGCTGACGACCGCCAGCTAGCTGACCCCCCCCCCCAAAAAAGACCCCCCCCCAAAAAAGAAGACCCCCCCCCCCAAAAAAAAAAGACCCCCCCTCCCAAAGGGGCTCCATTACAGTTTTTTCCTACACTCAGCTGCTCCCCCTCAATATAGGCCCTTTTTCAAGTTTTTTTTGAGGAATCCATTGACATATTGTGATTTGGAACCCTTTCCCATACATCAACAACACCAACAATAATTATTTTATCACACCAAACTTTGAGTGAGATGAAAATGGGTTCTAACATCAGTTTTTCTTTTTCAAAGATTTATAAAAAATAAAAAAAAAAGCACTAGCTGGGAGTCGAACCCGATACCTTCCAGTTGCAAGGCCTTTGCCTATCCACTAGACTAATGTGTCACACTGGTAATCTTCTTGTATTTTTTCATATTGATACTTATTTTTGTAGATGTAGCAAAAGACGTATTCTAACTAATTCAGAGAGTCGTTTGTTAAAGAAAGAGTATCAAATGTTATTTTCTCCTTTGTTGAGGAGGTGGGGGGGGTGTCCCCTTTAAAAAAAGGAGATGGACACGTCAATTTCATGGGGTAAAAAAAAAAAATTAAAAATAACATGAGGTATAAAGAAGAAGCTGGGAGTCGAACCCGAGTACATACATACATTGCGTTGTGAAGCGATCGGTCTTATCCACAAGACCACTTTGCCTTACTGCTAATACCTGGTTCACTTCTTGGTCTTATAGCACTTTCTGCATGTTAACGACTTTAATATGTTGATTTACTGATTAAACGATTTCGGGATGCATAATTATTCATATTTTTGCAGTCCGATGTTGTCAAGATTGCCCGTAAATGTTTTCTTTCAGTTACTGATATTTCTGATATAATAGTGAGGTTTTATGTTATTTTCATTTATTTTGCAATCTGCTGACTTAAACTTCAAGTGATATGACAATAGGCCACTGCCCTGACATAGCATAATGAACAGAACACGGATCTATTCAATTTAGGATATGCTACGAATTCTGTAACAGGGCACCAATGAATAGGGAAGCTTGGCTATTCGATTCTGTGTTCAATAGCTTGCACCTGCAGCATCAATTAATGAATTGAAGAAAAAACCCGACCCTCCCTTCATTGACGGAATATTTTTGTCAATTGCGAGGATTACATAAGAGGTAATAATAGCATTCCTGACATTGCAACAATGACCGCATTATGTTGATGTATTGTCCATAAAGGTCTTTCTCCTTGTCTGCATGGAGGACACGCACTTTGAATATCCCCATAGAAAAACGATAGATTGGGGCTGTAGTCTCATTTAAAAAACAAGAAAGCGATTTCGGGACAGTTCAAAATAATGCTGGGAAATGGAAATTAAAATGATACCGTTTTAAAAACCAGTTAGATATGGTTTTTGGACAAGAAGCATGAGATAATTCATTGCTCGGCAATCTGGACTGTATTTGAAACAGAGCATCCAATATTGCTGATATTTAATAGTATACTGTCAATGAAAAAATATAACTTAAAAAAAATAATAATAATGGACCTCTTTACCCAAGGCTGTGTGTCTTTGTCGAGCACAAAATGATTCTGCTCGGGTATGCAGGCCAGTTGTTAGCCCATATTGGGCTTGAATAGACTTGAATTGAAAGACCCTTTGTTTCACCTCGCGAAGTTTGGGCGCTTTCATATAAGGAGTAAAACCTTGCCCATCATTGAATTCATGTTGTAAAGTTGTTTACAGACTGGAAAAGGATAGCGTGGGAGTGTACAGATTGAATAAATGGATGTAAGTAGTACTGAAAATGTAAAAAACTTGTTTAACCTGGCAATAAGGGACTCTTGAATGTAGTTTAAAAATTGGACATGACTTTGGGGCTAACGCTACCGGCCACCGGCTACGCTGACGACCGCCAGCTAGCTGGCGGTCGCCTAGCTGGCGGTCGTCAGCTAGCTGCGGTCGTCAGCTAGCTGGCCGTACTATCTGGTAACGCCAGCTAGCTGACGACCGCCAGCTAGCTGACGACCGCCAGCTAGCTGACGACCGCCAGCTAGCTGACCCCCCCCCCCAAAAAAGACCCCCCCCCAAAAAAGAAGACCCCCCCCCCCAAAAAAAGACCCCCCTCCCAAAGGGGCTCCATTACAGTTTTTTCCTACACTCAGCTGCTCCCCCTCAATATAGGCCCTTTTTCAAGTTTTTTTTGAGGAATCCATTGACATATTGTGATTTGGAACCCTTTCCCATACATCAACAACACCAACAATAATTATTTTATCACACCAAACTTTGAGTGAGATGAAAATGGGTTCTAACATCAGTTTTTCTTTTTCAAAGATTTATAAAAAATAAAAAAAAAGCACTAGCTGGGAGTCGAACCCGATACCTTCCAGTTGCAAGGCCTTTGCCTATCCACTAGACTAATGTGTCACACTGGTAATCTTCTTGTATTTTTTCATATTGATACTTATTTTTGTAGATGTAGCAAAAGACGTATTCTAACTAATTCAGAGAGTCGTTTGTTAAAGAAAGAGTATCAAATGTTATTTTCTCCTTTGTTGAGGAGGTGGGGGGGGGGTCCCCTTTAAAAAAAGGAGATGGACACGTCAATTTCATGGGGTAAAAAAAAAAAATTAAAAATAACATGAGGTATAAAGAAGAAGCTGGGAGTCGAACCCGAGTACATACATACATTGCGTTGTGAAGCGATCGGTCTTATCCACAAGACCACTTTGCCTTACTGCTAATACCTGGTTCACTTCTTGGTCTTATAGCACTTTCTGCATGTTAACGACTTTAATATGTTGATTTACTGATTAAACGATTTCGGGATGCATAATTATTCATATTTTTGCAGTCCGATGTTGTCAAGATTGCCCGTAAATGTTTTCTTTCAGTTACTGATATTTCTGATATAATAGTGAGGTTTTATGTTATTTTCATTTATTTTGCAATCTGCTGACTTAAACTTCAAGTGATATGACAATAGGCCACTGCCCTGACATAGCATAATGAACAGAACACGGATCTATTCAATTTAGGATATGCTACGAATTCTGTAACAGGGCACCAATGAATAGGGAAGCTTGGCTATTCGATTCTGTGTTCAATAGCTTGCACCTGCAGCATCAATTAATGAATTGAAGAAAAAACCCGACCCTCCCTTCATTGACGGAATATTTTTGTCAATTGCGAGGATTACATAAGAGGTAATAATAGCATTCCTGACATTGCAACAATGACCGCATTATGTTGATGTATTGTCCATAAAGGTCTTTCTCCTTGTCTGCATGGAGGACACGCACTTTGAATATCCCCATAGAAAAACGATAGATTGGGGCTGTAGTCTCATTTAAAAAACAAGAAAGCGATTTCGGGACAGTTCAAAATAATGCTGGGAAATGGAAATTAAAATGATACCGTTTTAAAAACCAGTTAGATATGGTTTTTGGACAAGAAGCATGAGATAATTCATTGCTCGGCAATCTGGACTGTATTTGAAACAGAGCATCCAATATTGCTGATATTTAATAGTATACTGTCAATGAAAAAATATAACTTAAAAAAAATAATAATAAGGACCTCTTTACCCAAGGCTGTGTGTCTTTGTCGAGCACAAAATGATTCTGCTCGGGTATGCAGGCCAGTTGTTAGCCCATATTGGGCTTGAATAGACTTGAATTGAAAGACCCTTTGTTTCACCTCGCGAAGTTTGGGCGCTTTCATATAAGGAGTAAAACCTTGCCCATCATTGAATTCATGTTGTAAAGTTGTTTACAGACTGGAAAAGGATAGCGTGGGAGTGTACAGATTGAATAAATGGATGTAAGTAGTACTGAAAATGTAAAAAACTTGTTTAACCTGGCAATAAGGGACTCTTGAATGTAGTTTAAAAATTGGACATGACTTTGGGGCTAACGCTACCGGCCACCGGCTACGCTGACGACCGCCAGCTAGCTGACGACCGCCAGCTAGCTGACCCCCCCCCCCCAAAAAAGACCCCCCCCCCCCAAAAAAGAAGACCCCCCCCCCCCAAAAAAAAGACCCCCCCCCCCTCCCAAAGGGGCTCCATTACAGTTTTTTTCCTACACTCAGCTGCTCCCCCTCAATATAGGCCCTTTTTCAAGTTTTTTTTGAGGAATCCATTGACATATTGTGATTTGGAACCCTTTCCCATACATCAACAACACCAACAATAATTATTTTATCACACCAAACTTTGAGTGAGATGAAAATGGGTTCTAACATCAGTTTTTCTTTTTCAAAGATTTATAAAAAATAAAAAAAAAAGCACTAGCTGGGAGTCGAACCCGATACCTTCCAGTTGCAAGGCCTTTGCCTATCCACTAGACTAATGTGTCACACTGGTAATCTTCTTGTATTTTTTCATATTGATACTTATTTTTGTAGATGTAGCAAAAGACGTATTCTAACTAATTCAGAGAGTCGTTTGTTAAAGAAAGAGTATCAAATGTTATTTTCTCCTTTGTTGAGGAGGTGGGGGGGGTGTCCCCTTTAAAAAAAGGAGATGGACACGTCAATTTCATGGGGTAAAAAAAAAAAATTAAAAATAACATGAGGTATAAAGAAGAAGCTGGGAGTCGAACCCGAGTACATACATACATTGCGTTGTGAAGCGATCGGTCTTATCCACAAGACCACTTTGCCTTACTGCTAATACCTGGTTCACTTCTTGGTCTTATAGCACTTTCTGCATGTTAACGACTTTAATATGTTGATTTACTGATTAAACGATTTCGGGATGCATAATTATTCATATTTTTGCAGTCCGATGTTGTCAAGATTGCCCGTAAATGTTTTCTTTCAGTTACTGATATTTCTGATATAATAGTGAGGTTTTATGTTATTTTCATTTATTTTGCAATCTGCTGACTTAAACTTCAAGTGATATGACAATAGGCCACTGCCCTGACATAGCATAATGAACAGAACACGGATCTATTCAATTTAGGATATGCTACGAATTCTGTAACAGGGCACCAATGAATAGGGAAGCTTGGCTATTCGATTCTGTGTTCAATAGCTTGCACCTGCAGCATCAATTAATGAATTGAAGAAAAAACCCGACCCTCCCTTCATTGACGGAATATTTTTGTCAATTGCGAGGATTACATAAGAGGTAATAATAGCATTCCTGACATTGCAACAATGACCGCATTATGTTGATGTATTGTCCATAAAGGTCTTTCTCCTTGTCTGCATGGAGGACACGCACTTTGAATATCCCCATAGAAAAACGATAGATTGGGGCTGTAGTCTCATTTAAAAAACAAGAAAGCGATTTCGGGACAGTTCAAAATAATGCTGGGAAATGGAAATTAAAATGATACCGTTTTAAAAACCAGTTAGATATGGTTTTTGGACAAGAAGCATGAGATAATTCATTGCTCGGCAATCTGGACTGTATTTGAAACAGAGCATCCAATATTGCTGATATTTAATAGTATACTGTCAATGAAAAAATATAACTTAAAAAAAATAATAATAATGGACCTCTTTACCCAAGGCTGTGTGTCTTTGTCGAGCACAAAATGATTCTGCTCGGGTATGCAGGCCAGTTGTTAGCCCATATTGGGCTTGAATAGACTTGAATTGAAAGACCCTTTGTTTCACCTCGCGAAGTTTGGGCGCTTTCATATAAGGAGTAAAACCTTGCCCATCATTGAATTCATGTTGTAAAGTTGTTTACAGACTGGAAAAGGATAGCGTGGGAGTGTACAGATTGAATAAATGGATGTAAGTAGTACTGAAAATGTAAAAAACTTGTTTAACCTGGCAATAAGGGACTCTTGAATGTAGTTTAAAAATTGGACATGACTTTGGGGCTAACGCTACCGGCCACCGGCTACGCTGACGACCGCCAGCTGGCTGACGACCGCCAGCTGGCTGACGACCGCCAGCTAGCTGGCTGACGACCGCCAGCTAGCTGGCTGACGACCGCCAGCTAGCTGGCTGACGACCGCCAGCTAGCTGGCTGACGACCGCCAGCTAGCTGGCTGACGACCGCCAGCTAGCTGGCTGACGACCGCCAGCTAGCTGCTGACGACCGCCAGCTAGCTGGCTGACGACCGCCAGCTAGCTGGCTGACGACCGCCAGCTAGCTGGCTGACGACCGCCAGCTAGCTGACGACCGCCAGCTAGCTGACGACCGCCAGCTAGCTGGCTGACGACCGCCAGCTAGCTGACGACCGCCAGCTAGCTGACGACCGCCAGCTAGCTGGCTGACGACCGCCAGCTAGCTGACCCCCCCCCAAAAAAAGAAAAAAAAGACCCCCCCCCCCCCAAAAAAAAGACCCCCCCCCTCCCAAAGGGGCTCCATTACAGTTTTTTCCTACACTCAGCTGCTCCCCCTCAATATAGGCCCTTTTTCAAGTTTTTTTTGAGGAATCCATTGACATATTGTGATTTGGAACCCTTTCCCATACATCAACAACACCAACAATAATTATTTTATCACACCAAACTTTGAGTGAGATGAAAATGGGTTCTAACATCAGTTTTTCTTTTTCAAAGATTTATAAAAAATAAAAAAAAAAGCACTAGCTGGGAGTCGAACCCGATACCTTCCAGTTGCAAGGCCTTTGCCTATCCACTAGACTAATGTGTCACACTGGTAATCTTCTTGTATTTTTTCATATTGATACTTATTTTTGTAGATGTAGCAAAAGACGTATTCTAACTAATTCAGAGAGTCGTTTGTTAAAGAAAGAGTATCAAATGTTATTTTCTCCTTTGTTGAGGAGGTGGGGGGGGTGTCCCCTTTAAAAAAAGGAGATGGACACGTCAATTTCATGGGGTAAAAAAAAAAAAATTAAAAATAACATGAGGTATAAAGAAGAAGCTGGGAGTCGAACCCGAGTACATACATACATTGCGTTGTGAAGCGATCGGTCTTATCCACAAGACCACTTTGCCTTACTGCTAATACCTGGTTCACTTCTTGGTCTTATAGCACTTTCTGCATGTTAACGACTTTAATATGTTGATTTACTGATTAAACGATTTCGGGATGCATAATTATTCATATTTTTGCAGTCCGATGTTGTCAAGATTGCCCGTAAATGTTTTCTTTCAGTTACTGATATTTCTGATATAATAGTGAGGTTTTATGTTATTTTCATTTATTTTGCAATCTGCTGACTTAAACTTCAAGTGATATGACAATAGGCCACTGCCCTGACATAGCATAATGAACAGAACACGGATCTATTCAATTTAGGATATGCTACGAATTCTGTAACAGGGCACCAATGAATAGGGAAGCTTGGCTATTCGATTCTGTGTTCAATAGCTTGCACCTGCAGCATCAATTAATGAATTGAAGAAAAAACCCGACCCTCCCTTCATTGACGGAATATTTTTGTCAATTGCGAGGATTACATAAGAGGTAATAATAGCATTCCTGACATTGCAACAATGACCGCATTATGTTGATGTATTGTCCATAAAGGTCTTTCTCCTTGTCTGCATGGAGGACACGCACTTTGAATATCCCCATAGAAAAACGATAGATTGGGGCTGTAGTCTCATTTAAAAAACAAGAAAGCGATTTCGGGACAGTTCAAAATAATGCTGGGAAATGGAAATTAAAATGATACCGTTTTAAAAACCAGTTAGATATGGTTTTTGGACAAGAAGCATGAGATAATTCATTGCTCGGCAATCTGGACTGTATTTGAAACAGAGCATCCAATATTGCTGATATTTAATAGTATACTGTCAATGAAAAAATATAACTTAAAAAAAAATAATAATAAGGGACCTCTTTACCCAAGGCTGTGTGTCTTTGTCGAGCACAAAATGATTCTGCTCGGGTATGCAGGCCAGTTGTTAGCCCATATTGGGCTTGAATAGACTTGAATTGAAAGACCCTTTGTTTCACCTCGCGAAGTTTGGGCGCTTTCATATAAGGAGTAAAACCTTGCCCATCATTGAATTCATGTTGTAAAGTTGTTTACAGACTGGAAAAGGATAGCGTGGGAGTGTACAGATTGAATAAATGGATGTAAGTAGTACTGAAAATGTAAAAAACTTGTTTAACCTGGCAATAAGGGACTCTTGAATGTAGTTTAAAAATTGGACATGACTTTGGGGCTAACGCTACCGGCCACCGGCTACGCTGACGACCGCCAGCTAGCTGACGACCGCCAGCTAGCTGACGACCGCCAGCTAGCTGACGACCGCCAGCTAGCTGACGACCGCCAGCTAGCTGACGACCGCCAGCTAGCTGACGACCGCCAGCTAGCTGACGACCGCCAGCTAGCTGACGACCGCCAGCTAGCTGACGACCGCCAGCTAGCTGACGACCGCCAGCTAGCTGACGACCGCCAGCTAGCTGACGACCGCCAGCTAGCTGACGACCGCCAGCTAGCTGACGACCGCCAGCTAGCTGACGACCGCCAGCTAGCTGACGACCGCCAGCTAGCTGACGACCGCCAGCTAGCTGACGACCGCGTCAAAAAAAAAGAAAAAAAAGACCCCCCCCCCCCCAAAAAAAAGGCCCCCAAAGGGGCTCCCTAACAGCTTTTTCCTACACTCAGCTGCTCCCTCTTCACCATAGGCCCTTTTTCAAGTTTTTTTGAGGAATCCATCGACATATTGTGCATTGGAACCCTTTCCCATACATCAACAATCAACAACACCAACAATAATTATGATATCACACCAAAATTGGAAAAATGATTAACTTTTAATATCTGGCTTTTGGGCTGTAAAACAAAATACACTAGCTGGGGATCGAACCCGATACCTTCCACTTACTAGGCGGTTGCTTATCCACGAGACCACTTTGCCTTACTGCTATTACCTGGTTCACTTTTAGTTGTTACACTGTGCTTTTAGTTGTTAACACTTTCAGCTAGCTGACGACAGGTGCAGCTATACCCCCTAAAGGCAGACGCGGATCCAGGGGCCGGGAAGGCCTTGCCCCCCACCCCCCCCCCCCCCCCCCCCCCCCCCCCCCCCAAAAAAAATAGAGGTAGAGAAGGAAAAGAAGGGAAAGGGAAAGAGGAGAGAAAGGGAAAGAAAGAAGAAGAAGAGGAAGAAGAAGGGAAAGAAAGGGGGAGAAGAAGCAGATCAAGGGCCGAAAGGGTCTTGGATCCCAGCTGTCACCCCCCCCCCCCCATTACAAAATAAGAGAGAATGATGAAAAGGGAAAGAAAAAGGAAAAGAAGCGATAAAGGGAGGGAAAAAAGGAAGAAAAAAAGAAAAGAAGCGGGATATCAGTTGCAATTTTGCCGCCAACAAGTTGTAGTTCAGAGGGGCCAAAAGGCCCTAGACCCCACGCCAATTAACGCTACGCTCTGCCTTATCGTAAATACCACTCCCCCAACCTACTTAGAGAAACGTTCAGCGAGGCCTGCATAAAAAGTGGGTGGTGCGGTTTTTTTTTCTACCCCCCCCCCCCCCCAAACGTTTTTGCTCATTTCGCCACTGCCAGTGTCACCATTATGTACCAATATTTAGCTAGCATAATTTCAAATTGGGCCCCCCTAAAAAATGCTAGATCTGCGCCTGGGCCCCCCCCCCCCCCAAAGGGGCTCCCTAACAGTTTTTTCCTACACTGCTCCCCCTCACTCTAGGCCCTTTTTTTTTTCCTTTTTTTTTTTAGGAATCCATTGACATATTGTGCTTTGGAACCCTTTCCAATACATCAACAACACCAACAATAATTATTTTATCACACCAAAATTGGAAAAAATGATTAACTTTTAATATCTGGCTTTTTGGCTTTAATATAAAATACACTAAAAGAAAAATTGTAACTGATCTCCCCTGCCTTTCTTCTTCCTCTCCCCCCCCCCCATTCCCTTCCCTTACTTCTCTCACCCTCTCTCATTTAAGTTTGGTGAGGGAGGCAGGGGCCTTTCGCCCCCTCCCCCGATCAACACGATGTTGATGGGATTAATCGCAACTGATCTCTGCTTCTTTTCACCCTTTTCTTTTTTCTACCTCTTTTGTGTTCCATTTTTTTAGCTCTCCTCTTTCCCTTTCCCTTCTTTCTCTCTCTTTTTTTCTTTGGCGAGAAGGGGGGGGGGGTTGGTGTGGGGGGGGGGGGGCAGAGGCAAAGGCCTTTCTCCGCGATCTTGGGGGGGGGGGTAGTGAGCACCTTTTTTTTTTTGGCCCTCGAAATTTTAACAATTTGCACCACCAACCCCCCCCCCCCCATCCCCCTACTAGATCCGCCACTGCCTGTAGTTTCATCCCTAGCTAGCTGGTTAAGCTGAATATGGGTTATCCAGTCGTTTCATTCATTAAGTATAATTATACTTGTATCAGGGATATGAGAGTACATCCCTGTTTGTTTTGACTATGTATACGTGTGGACTAGAGTACGGACATTCGGTGCGGCAGGCGGACTATTTGTGCGAGACCTCTTCAGCACAGATTGTCCGTCAGACATTTGAGGCGCGCACGGAATGTCCGACACGGACATTCTGCGCGGATAAAATCCGCACCGATCGTCCGCTCTCGATCGATCTCTAATAGTCGGACGATCGGTGCGGGTTACATTCTACGCGGTCACACCGGCACGTTGCTGCCCCATGCCCAAATCTTTGGCACTTGAAGCACCTGACTACTTTGGGAATGTATAATTTTACCAACTTTATTTGGTAGCACATCCTTATCGATGTTGGTAGAGTGGATGTGCTAAAGGTCAGGATGACGCTTGTTAGAAGAATCTGCTTTGATTCGTTTGTTTCAATTTGATCTTTATCTTCTCCATTCTTCACCCTTTTTGTCATTCTTTTAACCAATAGCAGCCAATACAGGGTCTCCAATGCGTCGAATCGAAAAGGAAAAATAATATTGACGGTGTACTATATATAACAGCTGGAGTACGATACAAGATTTGATGATGATGATGTTTTTATTCGACAAGCTTCCAACATACAACAATATACAGTAATAAAGATCAGAAATAAGTCAGCTTGAACAGGATAACCCACCAAAGCTCGAGAGCTTATTTCCAGTGGGGTCCCTTACAGACATGTATAAAATTGATAAGATAAAATTGATAAGATAATAATAATAACAGCATTAAACTGATGATAGAAATGATAATAAGTACAAGAAGAAAAGGAAGAAGGAGAAGAAGAAAAAGAAGCGGAGGAAGAAGAGGAAAATAATGATGAATTTGTAAAATTTCTATAACGTACGAAAACATAAGTATATAAAAAATGAAAAAGTATGAACCGGCAGAAGAATACAAAATTCAATCATATAACATGTCATTTACTTCTCTTATCTGACTGTTAAGTATTAGGTATTCCTTTAATTTCCTCTTAAAATGAGCATAGTTTTCTATTTCCTTTACACCATTGAGAAGGGAATTCCAATGTTTTATGGCATTGTAATAAAACGAATTTCCAATTCTACCTACTCTTTCTGGTAAGTTAAAGTTGAATCGGCTATTTCTTGTATTATGATCATGTAAGTCAGTAACAAGATCGAAGTTGGATCGAATATAATGATTCGACCTAGTATGATATATTTTATGCACGTGATGCAATACGAGTTGTTTTGATCTTCAAGAAAACCAGCTTTAAAAAGTTTGCTGTAGCCAACATGAGTTCTTGGACCAGAACAGTTGATAAATATCACCATTTTGTTCTGTATAATCTTCAACTTCTTTTAATCTAACTTGTTTATGTTACTATACCATGCAGGGTTAGCATAGTCAAATAAACATTGAATAAGAGCAAAACAGAGTTTACGTCTTGCTTTTAAATCCATACAACTTTGATACCTGTATATAAATTTCAGACGAGAATTTGTTTTTTTTTACAACTGATTCTACTAAAGATGAAAATGAAATTGCGCTAGCCAACTCAATGCCTAAATACTTCACAGAATCTTTTCTCTTGATTACTTGATCATTGTGTGTCACTTTGAATTCAAATGACTTTTTAGAACTACTTTTAGAACAAAACAAAATGCTTTCTGTTTTTCCCAAGTGTAAAGAAAACTTATTATCAGTCATCCAATCGACACACGCAGACAGCTGTTCACTGAGCTTTTCCTCAATATATTTAGGATCAGGATTTGAATAGAGTAGTACGCTGTCATCTGCGTACAATAATAGTTTAAAGTCTTTTATACAAAATACACATATCATTTATATAACTTGAAAATAAAATTGGGCCTAAAATGCTTCCCTGAGGAACACCGCATGTTATAGGCATTAGTTTGGAACGAATATCATGAATGGCCACTACTTGGTATCGATTAGATAAGTAGGATCTGAACCAATCTAAACTTGCCTTATAAGGGAGTTTACAGATAGCACATGGTACAAATGGCCCCAATTATCCACAGATCTTTTACACATGGAGAAGTTCCACTTTGAGCATATTAGAATAATAACGGCCAAAGTCCTAGATGTGCTTCATGAATACCTTTTGTTTGCCCCCTTAAAAAGAATACTTCCACCTGCGTATCAAAGAATGTACCGTTGGTGCATAAATGAATAATGTTACATAACTTTCATGAGCGCATATCCAGTATTCATCTCTGTGGGTTTTACCTTTTTGGTACAAATGACCTTTATCTGCCCATGCGCAGATTGTTTCTGTAAACTCCCTTATTAAAACCCATTAGTTGTAACTTCTTCAATAAGACGCAATGATTAACTGTATCAAAAGCTTTTTGCAGATCAAGGAGCACCATACCAACAAAGCGCCCTTGGGAAGTTTCTGTCCTCAAGTAATCAGTCAAATGAATTAGACATGTTTCAGTCGAATAATCATGTCGAAAACCAAATTGAAATTCATAAATTATATCGTTTTCTTTGAAGTATCTTTCAATTTGAACACAGACCGATTTTTCTAGAATGTTTGATGCTACGCTTAAAACACTAATAGGTCTATAGTTGCTAACATCAGTTTTATCTTTCTTTTTATAAAGTGGAGTCACTTTTGCTATTTTCATATCCTCTGGAAAAGTACTAGTCAAGATAGATAGGTTCATGAAGTAACTTAGAGGCTTAAATAAAACCTTCGCACCATCTTTTAGGAATTTAGCTGGAATCATGTCTAACCCAGTACTTTTTGATACATTCAACTTACGTAACTCTTTGAAAACAAATTGTTCACTGATTGGTAATAACTCGAAGCTGTTTTCACGTACACCTTTCTTTCGTAAAAATCACGAATATAATCATTGTCTGCGCTGAAAAAGTCTTTGGAAGGGGGGAGTTTGTCTACTAATTTTGGCAGCCACATTTGTGAAATGAGAATTGAATTCATTAGCGATGGCCATCTTATCATGACATAATTCCCCATCAATTTTAATGACAGATTCTTGTTCTTTTTAATATATATTTGAATTATATGCTGCTTGACAGCTTGTAAGTGTCGGTATGGTGCACCCGCAAGCCTACTGTATAAGATTTGAATTGTTTTTAAAGCTATTGCATGACATGATAAGCTGATCCAGGATTTTTACCAAAAAGAGGGGCAGAAGCCAATGTTTTGGCAAAGCGATGTGCCCCCCCCCCCATAAGTCCAATCGAAAAGGAAAACAAAATTAACGGTATCACAGCACCTTGAGTGAGAGACAAGATTTGAATTGTTTTAAAGATATTGCATGACATAGGGGCTATAACTATAAGAGGCGGATCCAGGATTTTTGTTTAAGGGGGCCGAAGCCGACATTTTGGCAAAGTGCTCTGCCCCCTGACGCCCTCAAATCTTAAGAAATTCAGAACTTTCAAGTCATAGCCGTCTTGAGCGATAGAAACTCTAATCTATTTCTTGAAATTTGCACTGCCCTATATTCGTCTTTTTTGTTCTTCATTTGGAAATCTCTCTCTCTCTCTCTCTCTCTCTCTCTCTCTCTCTCTCTCTCTCCAGGCTCTCTGCTAAGATCAACTTTAAGGCCCCTTGTATAGGTTAGAGCCCCCCAGACTCTCTCGACATTTTAGCAATTTAGAACCTTGAAGATCGGTGATTTTGAGCGATAAAAACTACAATATCTCTTGAAATGTGCACTTCCCCTAATGCTTTATTTCGCTCGAAAATATAATCTCTCTCAAAAACACAAACACTCTCTCTATAAAGGACACCCTATATAGAACAAAGATATGTCTTTTAAGGGATCCATGTGCCCTCATTATAGCCTCTAATGGTCTAGGGCGGGCTTTTTAATAACCATCGTATGATATTTCAACTAAATAATGACCGATATGATATTAAAGCCAGGCGCGTACGCAGGGGGGGGGGGGGGGGGTTAACCCCCCCCCCCTCTTGAGTTTTTTGCCCCGACCCCCAACATAAAAAACCTTCTATGTGGGCATGCCTTGAACCATAACGCATAGCCCTACAGAGGAAATTTTCCTGTTGGGGACTGGGGGAAAATGCAATGAATTATTGAAAATTATTGTATTTTCTTTGTTTTGGGGTTTTTGTGGGGGCGTCGACGTACCCTAGCGCCCGCTGCGTACAGTCATGATTCATTGGCTAAGCAGTGGCCTCGTTACTGTGAGCCCTCAGGATCAAAACCGTGTCGATGTGCTATATAAGTTCCCTTCTATGAGCCATTAATCCCCATTACTGTCAGTTATGACTGAAGGACGTAGGTCCCCTACTTGATTAGCATAGTAGCACACACATGCTTTAGCAGCTGGCTGAGTCGTTGCGAAATTTTCGGCCCGATTTATAAATGTTAAACCCCCCCCCCCCCCCTTGAAAAAATCCCGCGTACGCGCCTGTACGTACATAATATGCAGAAAATAGTACGGACATGCCAGCTTAGCTGTCGGGGCAGACTTACTCTCTCGTAGAAAGAGAGGAGAGAGAGGGGGAGGTAGGAGCCTGAGACAGGTGGGATGGGAGTAAAAGAGAGAGGAGGGTTGTTGAGTGGAGTCGTCTCGTCGACGGAGCAAAAAAGACACGTATAAATATGTTGCTGTGTCGGGTCAGCTGTGTCAGTATTCTTGCTCGATCCTCGTGTATATATCAATGGAGAAGTTTGAAGTCGGTGATATGTATAATGTCGGTCGGCCGACAAGTTTTTTTTCCTACGAACTGTGACTTTTTATCCGCTGTGACGACTTCGAGAGAGACCGCAACTATACAATACTTGTATTTTCTCGAAGTTTCACTTTCCTATAATATCAGCTAAAGAAATCAGAGGTTTAAAATTTACTGGAAGATTAAATTCAAATAAGGATTAATTAGAGTCAAGAACGTTACAACGAATAGTCTTTTTTTCTCTAATATTTTAATGAAACGCCAAAGCATCCGCCCTTCGCGCAGGAGCGTGACAACTGAATTCAGACAAATTAGGGTTAAGAGTCGCGAACGGTAAATGAATCGTCTTCTTTCTATAATAATTCAATGAAACGTCAAAGTTTCCGGGCTTCGCGTAGGAGGGGGGAAACTTCATTCAAACAAGGATTAAGAGTCGAGAACGGTACAACAAATCGTCTTCTTCCTCTAATAATTTAATGAAATGTCAAAGCTTCCGCGCTTCGCGCGCGGAGGGGGGAACTGAGCCAGATAAAGAATAACAGTCGAGAAGAGTACAACGAATCGTCTGCTTTCTCTCATAATTTAAGGAAACGTCAAAGGAGGAAACTTCATATGAAAAACTATTTAGCCTTCGGCTCCGGGTTTATAGGGTTAAATTTGTAGACATTGGTACATTAAATTTGGGGGCTAGTTTTGTCGGTAATCGGTGGCCCCTACCAGGGGCGGATATCCAGCCGGCGGCAGGGGAGGGGGCCCAAAGAGGGGGCCTAATTCGTGAGAAAATATTGAGCGGCGAAACAGCCAACCGGTGAATAAGTGTGTGTGTGTGTGTGGGGGGGGGGTGCTAAGAGGCACTTTTTTTTTGCCCTCGAAAATTTACAAATCGCACCCCCCCCCCCCCCCCCCCCCCTTGAGCAACAGGGGAGAGGGCCCGTCTCCTCAAATACAGGTAAAATTAACGTGTTTTTTTTCTTCCTCAAGGGAGGTCCCCCCCCCCCTTGGATCCGCCACTGGCCTCTAAACTCCCCCCCCCCCCCCCCCCCCCCCCCCCCACTGAAAAAGGTGTCTAGCGACGCCCCTAGTGCCGGTTAATATATTCGATTATTTATGACTACCTTCAAAAACAACATAGTTTTTAGTGCTGCACTAGTCTTCAGCACAACTAGCCCGTTATATGAAAGACATAAATCTGACAATCCTGTATTATCTATAAAGAGGTCAAAAAAGATATGGAGTAATTTGTCAATTAATTTGTTTTTCATGAAGACTGCGTTGAATTATTCCATTATCATATCGCACTTCATTATAATATATGACAGTGTAAATTATGATGCGTCATTGCAAATAGTCAAAATGGTCTTGAAATAGACTAAATTCTCTATATCCGGCTTTGGTTTCAGAGGAAATCTGACGAGGAAGTGCCGAACAGCTAGGTAAGTAATCATTTCTTTATTTCTTGAAATTAATAAAGTGTTGCATGTTGTGTGATTAACTGTTTTGTTATTTAAACCATTCCAAAAGTTACTGCACAGTGTCAGTGAATTTAAAACACTGGCCAGGAGAGGAAAGAGGTTACTAAAACTTAGAACAGATAGATCGATAGAGAGAGAGAGAGCTAGAGCGGCGAGATCGAGAGGTGCCCGTCCCCCAGGCTCTGCGGGATATCCCTTGAAAGTACCGGTAAGAAAAGTTTGCAGAGCAGTGGCACAGCACAGTCACACCTAACTCCGGGAAGCTCCAACACCGGCGCCGCAGGCGTCGCACAGTGGGCCAGGGAGGAACCAAAGTGCGCCAAAACTCATGTTTGGGGATTTATTTTTTATAAATCCAGAGGAAATGTTTGGATTTCCAGGGATTTTCGCTTAAATTTTATTACCAACATTTTCTCTGATGTCTAAGCTTATAAGTTGATACCAGATTTGGCTGCCCGATTTTGCCCGTTATTATGTTAGAGCCGTTTTCCTTGCAACATTGCCCCGAAAAATGTGTTTATTTTGGTCCGCGGTGTCAGAACAAGTGTCACGCGCCCCCTCGCGCCGTGATTTATGACCACGAATCCTTCATGATTCAGCCGCGGACCCCAAAAACCCACATTTTTCGGGGCAATGTGGCAAAGGAAATCGGCTCTAACATAACAACGGGCAAGATCGGGCAGCCAAATTTGGTATCAACTTGAAGCTTAGACATCAGAGAAAATGGTGGTATCAAAATGTAAGCGGTACACCGCGGAGATCTAAACATTTCTTCTGGATTTATAAAAAACATGAATAATTAGTCCATTTTTCAGTGAATTACCCTATAATATATCATGAAGATTGTGTTTCTATTAATTTTAACCCATTCATTCAACGAAATGAATTATCAGGAATATGTGAGAGCAATTTCATATCAATAACTTAAAAACATCATGTTGAATTGAAAGATTTATAAAATAAGTCACTTTTGCACTAAAACTGTGAATATGTAGGATTTTGCTGTTTGAAGCAGTAAATTTATACCCTTATTGTGCATACCGGAATTAAATATTTCACTGAGGTATTCCTCTATGTATTACCTTTCAACTGGGCAAGAAAAAAATAGAAAAAAAAAAATCACCCAAATTTAGTTTTGGCGCACTTTGGTTCCTCCCTGGCCCACTGTGCGTCGGAGCTTCGGGTGGTTTCCTTGGTTTCTCTTGGGGGCTAGTAAAACAGCCGATTGGGTGATATTATCGTTAAATCTGCAAAGGGAGTACTTACAATTTTTACATCATAGGGTGCACAACTCCTCAGGGCTCAACTCCAATCACTTGAATGTATAATTTGAAGAAGTCTTCGATGGGAAAAAAGGTTAATTCGGGGTACTACACCAACGATTCTTCCATGTCGCAGCGTTGATTCAAAATAGCGATGAGAAGGTACGCATGCGCGGCAGTGGCGAAGAAAATATGAATATTCAGGCTATCGAGCGCCGATCGCTCGAAATCGCTGAATATGCACGACTCGAACAAACAGAGCCCTTCTCAACCTCGTGCATATTCAGCGATTTCGAGCGATCGGCGCTCGATAGCCTGAATATATAAGTGGTCCAGGAAGCGGACTTCTGGACCGCTCCAGAAGTCCACCTTCCGAGGTGATCTTGAGGAGCGGGTCTTATTAAGAGCGCTCCAGAGCGCTCTAACGTGCAATGTGAACGGAAAGCGTACTTTGAACGGAAGTGAGCTAGTGACCTTCGGTGCGAAACATGTAGTACGGTACATACGGTTTGTATTCCGCGCGCGAAAAAATTGATCTGCTGACCTGAGCTGCCATAGCAACAAGACCACTTTGACTCGTGGAGCGGTTTGAGCCATTAAAAACTGCTCGGAGAGTGTACGCTCGCAAACCGTTCCTCAAGACCCGTTCCTCTGGAGCGGTCTAACTAAGACCACTTTCAAAGTGAGTGAGAACGGGGTCTAAGTTTACTCAGGGCTTCAATTACTCCATTTGAATCTTGATTCTCTGCTACAAAAAGTTCTAGACTCTATTATTTCTGCATGTATTTTTATAAGAGGTCGTTATACTTTCTTAATGTTCCTACTACCATCTGCGTTTTTTGTTGTTATAATTCTCATAGATACATTTTTATATAACTTGCCAAAGATTTTTAGGTACGGCATACAATTTTGACTATATATTTCTTGGTCATCTTATTAATACTACTTGATGTTGCAATGTATACTTTTATCTTTTTATCGTCAATTCGTATGTAATTTTTTAATTTTTGGCAAGATCCCGCTTTCTCTCTCTTACCCCCCCCCCCCCTCTCTCTCTCTCTCTCTCTCTCTCTTTCCACTTTCTTTATCTCTCTCTCTTTCCTCTCTATTTTTCTCTCTTTCTCCATCTCTCTATCTTCCGTGCTCTTTCCCTTTCTTCACCATATCTCTCAGTCTCTCCTCCTCCCCTATCTCTCTCACTCACTCTCTCTCTTTCTCTTTTTTAACCTTTTTTTCTCTACATCTTTCCTTCTCTTTTCCTCATAATCCTCACTTTCATATTTTATTTAGGTACATATTCCCTATTTCCTTCTTGGTCGTATTTTTGCTTTTATTTTACATTTGGTACAAAATTAAAGATAAACATGTGACATTAACATGTTCTCATAATGATGTAAATGTTACTGTTTTAAATTGTACACTTGTTTTTAAAATGCAATGTTTGATATCCATGTGCAATTCAGTATATCTAACTGTGATGCATGATTCAATAAATACCATACCATACCAAACCTCTGATGTTCCCATTATAATGCATGAGCAAGGTCACGTGTCGCATGCTATTTTTCCAGCGATAGTTTTGGTACACTTGGCCAATGATAGATTGACCACAAAAATTGAACCATATCACACTGATGAAAATCAGACTCTTTTCTTGTTCGTGATATGATAGGGACCAATTATTAATTTATATTTTTGCCAATTTTTGTTTTGGTCTCCAGTTGCCTCAGAGATCTAGCACTTGCCCAGTGCCCACTAGCACTGTGACCAAGAAATACACACAACGATTTAGATTTAGGGGGCAATATATTGTCACAATTGACAATAGATTTCCAAGTGAAATTTTCAAAGAAATGTCCCTTAAACCATTGACTTGAAATAATTGTATTTTACTGATATCTAGGTGTCATAATTTACACCAAAGTACCAATTCTGAGTTAATTCTGCTGACTTTTGTACAGTGCCAGTGGTATTTGAAAATTTTGAGAATCAATAGACATTAATATTGCTAGATGTTAATTTGTTGCATTTGACCGGGATTGTAGTATGTTATGGAACTTTTTTAATTGCACAGAAAACATTTTTATTCTGATGACTCGCACACTCTGCAACCCACAGCACACAGCACAAAACATTAAAATTGTAATATTCTTCCAAGAGGATGATACTGATCCTTGAAAGGAGCAAAAGATTGAAATTGTTGAAAATTTGAAACAATTTTTATTTTTATTTAGTAGACCATCCAAAGTCACTGTTACTTGAGAAATAAATGACACTCTGGAGGCTGGATATATTCACACTAAAGAAATACTCAGTGGCCTTCATGAGACTCTTCGTGTGGCATGGAACTTGTTCCTTGAAATTTTAACAGTCAAGACAAGTGTTGAGGGTCTACACATTGCAATATGAATATATTTGTTTCCTTTGTGTGTTCATTTCAATTTTAGGAATACATAAGTAACGATGGCCAATACTGAAGGAATTAGGCACCGTAAACCAGAGGCAACTGAGGATGACAGGCAAAGTGTACCTCCCAAGCAGGGGAAGAGAAATTTAAAGGAGCAGGGGATGGTGTAAGTTAAAGATAAATGAATAAATCAATCAGCAGCCTAAGAATTCTCTTGTTCTCTTTACTAAATGAGTTAACTCATTCATTAAATCTTAATGAAATCTTACACATACTCTAGTGTCTGACCAGTGCATAGCACACTTGATCCAGAATCATTTGGTGACTTGACACAAAAAGGCCAAGGTAAAATTTTTCCCTTGAAAGTGTACTGACGAGGCTAATAAAGACCTGTGAAATTGCTATGGTGTTTGTAGACCACCCCAGAGATTCTGTAAGGCTTTGTTTCATTTAATTTGTATCGAGGGTCAACAAAATCCTTCCAATGAGCCTGCACATGTGCAGGTATTGCGTGTATCATATATACCTAAAAGTGATTTTAGTAGAAATTTCAAGAGTAACTAATATCAACAATACCCTAAATCCCTTGGATCATACGTCTTTGTAAAACTAGCACTCTCCCAGTGATTTGGATCTATGCTACACCACTGCATAGCATCATTCATTACTTCTTTATGCTTCTTTATCATATGATCTTGGATTAACTTGGTCAGTGAGTACATTTTTTAAAGGAAATTCAAGACTGTATGAGTATGAGAATGTTACAGCAATAACTCAAGGGTTAGAAAGAAATCAGGTAGATTTCAATTAATAATTTTTCTGTTCTGTTTCCTTTATTCCTTTCCAGGACAAAGTGCTGCAGCCTTTGTTTTTCATTATTCAAGATCTCTCTTCTGATTGTGCTTGCATTGACTATACTCATCACGCTCAAAACTTCTCCTGTAGAACCAGAGGCATTTGAGTAAGTCACCTTATGGAAGGGCAATGAATAATTGCATTTGTTTAGTTGCCTATCTTGATGAGGGTCTGACATTAAAGTTGATACATCATTAACATACCTGCCAACCTTCCCGAATAATCCAGAATATCCCTTTTTTTTTTAATTTTTAGGACCCCAAAATGCGGGATATCCCGGATTTTCAAAATTTCAATTTTTTTTTTTTTTTTTTTTTTTTTTATGGTACTTAAGCCAAATTAGGCTTGTTTTATCATATGCCGCGATGTGAGAGTTCACGTATTGCGTGCGTTGAAGGGCTGCATGATTGAGCAGCGAATTTGTATTCGCTTTTTTGCACAGATTTACCGCGTATTGCCAGTTACACTGCCGCTGCATGTGCGAACGCCTGTTACGGGTACAGATTTCTTATTTTCGAAGACATACCGTGCTAAAAATTCTTAATTCTCATTTTCAAATGTTGGCAAGTATGCATCAATGGTGAGACCTTTTGACAGACACATTCCATTTTGCCAAGTATCACATTTGCCAACCAAATACTATCTCAGGTGCACTAATAATTCTGTTTTTCCTGTAAGATGAGTAACCTATGACTGTGGATTAACTTGTTTGATTTCAGGTTGCCTCCTCCTAGGCCATGGACAGGAGCTTTGGCCCCCAACAACAAACTCCAGAAAGCTCAGAAGCTCCTAGAAGGCAGAATCATTGGACCCGAATCATTGGCTTACAAAAATGGTAAATTTAAATAAACATACGTAAAGTTAGAATTTTCCTCAGGTTAAAAAATAATGATAATGGCATGCATATTCTGAATGCTTCATAGAGGTGTAGCAGTCAAAATGCACCCCTCCCCCCCCCCCCCAGATTGTGTTTGATTTCTAAAGCTGCTTTACTAGTTCAGATTATGCAAATGCAACAAGACAAGCTATCAGTGCCCTAATTTAACTATCAAATGAAAGAGGAGCGACCAGGCTTCATGACATACTTTGGGTGTCTTCAAAATGTATTTGGTGAAAATACTCAAAATAGTGCTATTGTAAGGCAAAAATTTGAAAATGAACAAAATGTTCAGGTAGGAAAGTTTCATGTTTAACCTCATATCCCAGAGATTGAGTCTTGTTAGAGTGAAAGTGCACAAATTTTTTAAAAGTATTCTACCAGTACACCCTCCTTGGAATATCTCTTCTGAATTATGCTGGTAGTATAGAGCTTGATAAATTTAATATGTTTGTCATTGCAGCTGTTTTTTGGTATAATGTGCTGGTAGTTTTTGTTTAAATATAAAAGTAATAGAGAGAAACATTATTCTTTCTCTATGAATAATTTGTATGTGATATATTTTATGAATTCATGTACATGTATATCCTGTTTGTATTGCAAATGTGCCTTGACCGTTTCATCTTTAAATGGATTTGGCACTGGATAAATCTTATATGATTTAACAAATTTGCAGAGAGAGAAAGAGAGAGAGGGAGAGAAGGGGGAGGGGGTAAAGGGTATTATGTCTTTAAATTGTTTGCTGTGTATCTAATATTAACCATTGATCTTTTTTGGATAACGTGCAACTTTTTTTTTCATCCATCCCTTATAAACATACAGTAATCTATTCATAGATTTTGCCCCCTTAGTTGATAGTGTTGAAGAGTTTTGTTACAAAATATTCAACTGTCTTAGCTACGAATGACTTTGTTTCACATTATGTTTCCATGAGGTTTATTTTTTGTCATCTTTCTTCCTACTTATAGGCCGCATTTATACAGGTACCTATGATGGTAAAGTCGTAGAGATTAGCAATGAGAAAGACATCAAAGTTATCGCACAACTCGGTACTCCTCCATGTGGTAAGTTTACTCAATCTCTTTTTTGAGGACCTTATATTCCTGGGTAAATGATTTTGGAAAAGGATTTAGGAATGCACAATAGGATCAAATTATCTTAAACAAAGTATACATAGCCACGCCTCAGAAATATATGACATCTGAAACACATTCTCAAAACATCATATGGGCCAGTAGTTACAGACAAAACCTTCTAAAAAGATATTCTCTAAGAAGTGCATTATTATTTAAATGTTATATGTATTTTCATTACAAAAATATATACCTCTGTGTGTGGTAAATAGTATAGCCTGTATAGGTCGATGGACTTTGAATTAAAAAAGAAGAGCACTTCTTTATATTAGTAAGTTTTGAAGATGCAATAAGAATATCTGGTTCACTACCAGTACATATATTAATGACCTTTGAAGGTTAAAGGTTTAAGGACATTCTTTAACAGGGAGTATAAAAGATTAAATTGGAATTTCTGGTTTCCTTACCAGTAGATATGAAGTATTCTTAGATAGCATATCCAATATCCCTTCTGAAGAGATTTCCATTCATTGTCATAATAATTGAGGTTGATAAGGTTGATGAAGAAATAACAAAAAGTAAATAAATAAATAAACTTCAGGTGGGTATTTCTCTTGTTAAAGGGCTCTGAAGTCCAAACCATGATGAAAATAGACAGAGTTATGTTAGACTTGTCAAAATCAAATCAAGTTTTGCCGTCAGGGATAATCTGCAGATGATGTGATTTCCCTCAAAGAACATACGAGCATTTGATTTACTTCTTATAGGGATCTGGTTAGTGCATAAGAAACCGTGGAAGACTTTGGAGGAAAAAGGGCACCTTGGGTATATTCTCCCTGACGAAGGTTTCCTACAGGTGTTCTTAATCTGTCAATGTTCAATTGAAATGTGCAAAAAATTCATTGATCTTTCCAAATCACCACTGGGATGCCACTACAACGTAATATTTCACTTACTACATACCTGTACATGGATTAACAAATTCTTTCTGAGAATCCTGTTCCTTTGTATGTCAGTATGTAAAACTTGTAAGTTTAGTTGAATGTTGTTGACCTGGAATCTTTGTTGTGTTTTCTCAGGCACCAGAGAAGACGAGATGAAATGTGGTCGTCCGCTTGGAATCAGGTTCATCGATGATAAACTCTACATGATGGATGCTTACTATGGGCTATTTGAAGTCGATGTGAAAGGAGGTAGGTTTCATTTTTGTAAAACACGGTTTAAAATAATTTGTTAAGAATATCTACCAACCTTTAATTTTTATTGAGTGATTCAGAAGTGGTAATCATGAAGTGTAGTAGTTATAATACATGTATTAGTGATTATTTTCAGTTTCAATGTATTTTTAAAACATCTACCAAGCTACAATTTGTATTTAGTGATTAAGAAGTAGCGCTATAAGCTTTGAACATGCAGAGAAGAAACAATCGAAATGTTTATGTATAACTGGGACATGGGATATGGGATCTATAACTGGGATAAATTTATATCCAAAGACTAAAAAAGAAGATAACAAGTAAACCCCCGCAACCCCAACAAAAACTTTGCTTTACAATTTTCTCTTTAAATTTTAATAAAAGAGCAAACATTTAACTTGACCGTACTTACCAGTAAAACATTTTTCTGAAATTTTACTGGCCCGGGGCCGACGGGCCAGGGGTAGTGTTGAGTTTTCGTGAGAATCTGATTTTTCTCTCCAAAATCTTTTTTTTATGTGCCAAGAGGTTGGCATCTCCGGTGTCACAGGCACTCTAATAAATCACAGTCTCCTCAACCTTATAGATAAAACTAGAGTCATGTAAGACAGTGTATTATTCTTTTCACAGAATCCCTTCCCATTGAACTGATTTCAACTCAGAGGAGTTACAAGGGACATCAGATGAGATTCGGCAATGATTTTGAAAGACTAGAAAATGGAGATTTTATCTTCACCGATTCTAGCTACCGCAAGTACCGCAAGGACTATGCGATGCTTACTTTGGAAAGCAAAGATTGTGGAAGGTGAGTATGTCAGGATAAAGATTCCAGGTTTATTATGTGCTTCCCTGGAATCCCTTGGTTATTTCTAGCAATATAACCTTCCGTAAAAATCCTTCTTTTTTTCCGTTTAAGATAAAAGCATAATCCCCTTTAAATAGTTTTGGTAATAATTCAGAAATGACAGTACCAATGTGCTTGAATATTTCATTCGCAATCTTAATCTTTAAAAGTGTAGAAATATACAGATTCTGGTTGAGATCATGCAGATATATATTACTATTGATGTCTTAGTGCAAGTATTCAGAGTAGAATCATGATGTTTCTGCTCCATATACCAGAAAATGGATAAGTGACACATGAAAGTGCTGCAGAATATTGGTAAACAATTTGAATACCTTGAATACAACACTCCTCTTTACACAAGAGATCGTTAAAAAAAAAGTACTGAATGTCAATGACTTCTAAGCAATATCTGTGCAGGTGATGCAATCGGTCTGGTTCAGAAAACATGATGATTACATGCTAAGATTTGTGGATTACTGGATTAAGGGCATTTTTTAAATATTTTTTTTTAAACTTCACTAGGTGTAAATAGTGTGAACAACAAACAAGCTATATTTGAAGATCTGGTTACCAGCAAGTGACTATTGCCACATTTGTCTATACTTCTATCATCCTCTAACACTGTTGTGTCATGTATCAAGCAGTGTATGGAAATTGGTTAACAATCAAAAACACATTTTTCTCCCATTAGGCTGATATGGTTCAATCCTGTGAGCAAAATGAGTGACCTGTCAATGGATAAATTACACTTTCCCAATGGAGTCCAACTCTCACCTAAGAAAGACTTTCTCCTCATTGCAGAAACATCAAGATACCAAATATTAAAGTAAGTGAATAAAGAAAGTTCTTTCGCATCATGTTGTGTAGTTATTGCTTGTGCAACTATAACCTTTATGAAGGCCTTTTCACATGTGTTTTGGTATACAGTATACTGAAGTTCACATTATACAATCTTATAACAAACAGATCAGTAAATATGGATAAGACCATTGTTGCATGCAGCTACATGTTTCATCCCTACTTAGTATCGATTCACAACATCGCGTGCATCCAGTATAATTATCTACTCAGTAAATGACCAATCAGATTGCAGGGATTCTTCTGACCATCTTATAATATTCAATGGATGCATTTTATATAATTCTAATAATATTAATGATTTAACAATATTCTGGTTTTATATTGATAGCACTTCACAGATGTATCATTATCCTGGTCATAGGATTCAAACTTGTTTACACATAATCAGTCTTTCAAATGCAACAGTTGTAATGTATTTCAATTTCACAATGTAGGTTATTCAGACAATTTGCTTGAACTTTGGAAATCAAAAATTGTTTTGACTTTTTGCGTCAATATGTGTAGAACAGTTAACAATACTTATCATGATAATTAATTATGTAGGTATTACTTGACGGGGCCTAAGACTGGATCAACAGAAGTCTTCATTGATAACCTACCAGGGATGCCTGACAACATTAGACCCAGTCGTGATGGAGGATACTGGGTTGGTATGGCTTTTGCTAACGGCAGGAGAGGACTTCTAACCATGGACCTCATTGCCCCATATCCTTGGCTTAAGCGCTTCGTAGCAAAGGTAGGTTTGATAAGAAGTGCTGAATTCTATATCAGTATCCACATTTTTCCATAGATTGTTATGGTAAATTTTATTGAACAGTTCAGGTCACTGTGAGGCTTCCATTCAAATAAAAAGGCCCAATCTTGCAAAATACTCTACAAGTTTAATTTGTTAATCATGATGAAATACTCTTCCTAATGACGGAATGTCTCGCTTTCTTTCACAGATCATCGATCCTGTTAGGATAATGCAATTCTTGCCTCAGTATGGTCTCATCATAGAGCTGAACCAGAAAGGAGAGATCATCCAGAGTCTACATGACCCCACAGGAGAAATTGCGCCTTCCGTCAGTGAGGTCCTCGATACAGGAGATGCTCTTTATCTGGGCTCCTATCATGCCCCTTATCTACTCAAACTAGATATGTAATGGTATAGTGCATCAATGATTTCATGGTTACATAATACCTTGGTCAGTATGGACCTTGAATATGTTCTACATATGATTTTGTTTTTTAGGTGTCTTTCCCAGTCTTTGACTGTGCTTTGAGAAAAGTAAGAAATCATACAAACATGATGAACCTCTTAGTGCAATCCTTGGCATGAATAGAGTTGTTTACTTTTGTTAATATCTAAATATGATTTGTAAATCCAGGTTGATCAGCTTTAGACTACGTTAATTGTTGCGCTTCACCAGTGATCTACAGTCACACCAGGTTGGTAATCACTTGATATTAAAATCAAGGTAAACGTATGTTTGGTGTTGAATATAGACCTCAAGTGAACTTAGTGAAGATTAGTACTATACATGTATTACCACATTATGGTGAACTGTGACTCGAATTTGTGCCGTTTGTCTAAAAGCAAAATGAGATGGGAACCTTCTAAAGGCTTCATCATTGTTTGTGTAATCGTGTAGGAAATTGAAATTAATTATAGTTTAGCGTTTAGAAAAACCACTGAAATTATGTGTGTGTATGTGGTATAGACCACTTACAAAGTTTCATACTTAGACACAAATATATGTTGATTTTTGTAAGTGCAACGAGTTAATGACTTTGAAAATGGAAACGATGGTTTCATTGTTTTGGTGAGCAAGTTAAGGACCCATTTAGGTATAGATTTTGCAATAACACATTTTTACCCTTTTCATGTCTATATTCTAAGACAGGAGGAGGAATGTCTCTTTTTTAAAAATCCTTTACAGTTGATAATCCTGCATTTATGAATGCACAGTGATATGTCATTGTGATCCATCCCCAGATCCATCATTCCAAAAGTGTCTTCAATATAAGTGGAAATCATCTCATTATATAATTGTTATATAGCAAAGGTGTCTTGTTTTTGTGTATATGCCTAATCTTTCTGAAGTACATGTATTATAATTGAATGGTGTATTGTATTTATTGCAAAGTAAGAAAGAGTTGGGTTACATGTTTAACAAAAGGCGATAATGTGTGCTCGATTTTTTTTCAACAAATATCTGTGGAGAACTTGTACCCCAATGTCAAGTAAAATACCCCAGAATGTAGACCTTTACTTTTTCCCATCCAAAGCTTTGAATATCAAACTAATTGTTCATGACAATTTAACAGGTTCCATCACTTGTAAATTTCTGGAAAATATTTACTGGGAGAGACTTACGACACCAGACTGCACTTACTGGTAATGCAAATCTTTGGATTTAGTTGTGTCACGAACAGTAGGCCAAGTAGGAACATGCAAGATTATTCCTTTCAGCTGTAGTCAGGACCTTCATATAGTCAAGCACATCTTTAATAGCAGAAAGTGCAGCTGTAAGATGCATCATCATTTTCTTCCAGTTGTTGTTGAGAAATTATATTTACAATTCTAATTCAACCAGTCAGGGCCAGAGTGTATTGTGATATGTACTTTCAGAATTGTGATACAATCATCATGTCAATGTACCATGTACATCATAATTTTGTGACAGCAGACGGTTATATTTTGTATAATAGAGCGGGGGGGGGGGGGTGGGGATCTTAGTAGAACTGGTCTTTTTATGTCCCCAATGCCATGTGCCCATTTCCAGTTCCACAACATAATATATATTAAACAAGCCTCAACTGTCTTCCCCATCTTTGTGGCAGAACTATTGTTTTTCCTCTTGATCATACTGTGTGTCCCAATTCTAGAGAATGTAGACCATCTCTGGAAAGGAGTTAAAATTGGAAATTGCCCTTTTTCATTCTACCCCCGACTCTTTCAAAGATTTCATCAGATTGAGCCAAAAACTTACTCAAACTGGAAAAGTTAAACATATAATGGGTGTGCATCATTATAGCTAGTCTTCCTAACATAATTTGATTAAAACAAATATATGCAAGTACTAATAGTTGAGATCAGTCAGTACTGTTTATGATTACCCTTTTATGATGCAATATTTGTGGATTTTCTTCTTTTTTTCTTCTAATATCAGTTTTTAAATGTGCAAGAAAATTTCCTCATGTAATTTGTTACTTGTACAGTGTTGTGTTTGATGTTCATGAAATGAATGAATATTAAGGGAATATAGCAAAAGAGTTCTGAATATATATAAGCTAAAACATTTGATTTTACGTTTTACTGATACATGCTATTGTTTTATTACAACACAAGATACATGTAAAAGACTATAAGTCTTTCTTATAACATTAATTTTTTAATCCATGGATCATGATGTTATCAAATGTCTGATAAATAAAACAATTTCAAGATAAACAGAGAAACCATTATTTGTTTCTGTCTTTTCATAAAGTTTACCAGGATATTGGGCACTAATACCTGTACTTAGTATTATATTATGATATATCTGTCTCAAAAAGCAGACATAATGTTCTTTGAAAACAATTACCTGTATTTTTTTTTTAAACAGAACCCTCAATGCTCTGAAAGGATGCCTGTGGGTGTTATTACCCATCTAACAGTCTTATTTGTTGCCCCCCCCCCCTCCCACTTTTTTCTTCAATTGAATGGGAGGGGCAGCATTTGATTCATGGCAAAGCATTTCCACTGAAAAACGATTTGGGCCTCTTACATTTTTATCCCTCATAAGTTAAAGAGTAAAATACATATTGTAGATGTACAATAACCTATTTAATAACAACATAGTTAAGAAAATATGGGCATGCTTCTAATGTTAAATATCCTTTGGAATCCACAAACAAACCAGAGATTAATTAAAATTCCTGAAAGAACTTTTTTCACTCACAGCATTTACAATGTTAATTACAGGGAGCTGAAAAGATGAGCATTAACATGAATTGTTGATAAATCTGAAGGAAAAGGCAATGTATAGAAATATGGGGGAGGGGATCCACCATATTCTACAAGGAGGGGGAAACTTAAGCCAAAGTGAACCATGAATTACTCTAGATATTCATAAAATGTATCAAACTGGGGAATTGAGGTAAACAATATGAACATTAAAGACACAACAATAACATGAAAATGCTCTCCGAAAGAGAGCTGGTCTTGATATAAATTCATTCCAGATGACGTCTAATCTCTTGCTTGTCTCTGGTTGCTTGATGTGTCATGATACTTTCTGTAAGTCCATGTAGCTGAAGCTCATGTACAAGCTGAGATTGTAGACAAACTTCTGCAAGTCTCTATATGCTCAAAGGCTCTCATTGTACATTCTGAATGTCTGACAGGTTCTTGATACAATCGGATGCATTCAACAGTAAGTTAATGGTTTGAAGACGTCTTGCAATCACTTTCACATGGACCTGATCTTTCTATCCTCGATAAATAACACATGTCGGTTCACTGCAGGCAGAAGAATGAGAAATATAGAAATGCATGAACATAACAGTATGTAGTTTTGATAAATGCTAAATAATAAATATTTCATAAAATACTCCCCCCCCCCCCCCCCCCAAAAAAAAAAAAGTAGAAAAGGACAAGATGTATTTTATTGAAACTCGCAAGACCAAGGTTTTGCTATTTCTAAATTAAATCAGTTAAAAATTTATTTTAAAGCTGACTACAGGCATTACAGTACACTGAAATACACAAACAACTTTGGAACTAACAAAAATAATTTTTGGTTACGATCAGGAACGATCTGATATGATTCAAGTGTTCAGAATAATGCACCAGTTCAATAATCTTCAGCAGAACAAAGTGCAGTCGCACCCATGGTCACTCACTTAAGCTTTACAAGCTAAAATGCCGGAAGACATTAAGGAAAAACTCATTCAGCCAGACAATAATAAATGTGTGGAATGGTCTTCCAGGCGATGTTGTGGAGAGTAGTACCACTATGAATTGTTTCAAATTTGGACTTGAGAAATGGTGGAAAGATGCCCCAGATAAATATGATGACAACCCCAACCAAAGGAAACCATGGATAGGAACAACAGTCTAAAGACTGAATAATCCTGGATCAAGTGAGTTATTATTATAGGCTGGAAACGCACAATGAAGGCAAACTACTTTTTATAAAGTGAATACAAAAACAAAATTTTATTAAATTTACTATATCAGGTAGTTTTTTACAAGTGACTTCTTGTAACATCATATACATCAATTTCAATACAAAATAATTGCACAATATTCGAGTTGTGATTTACCCATAAACATGAAATTTGGTTACCGTATATGCAAAACAAAGTGTGTGCATACTGTTTTCTGGGGTTGGAAACAATAAGAAGCCTTGCTGTAACTGTACACATACAGAATAAATGGAGTATTGTGCCTCTGTAAGAAACTAAAAATATACTTGCATAACTTGCCTTTTGGATCAAACTTGACCATCATCATCTTTGGTTTTAATCTGTTTCTGATCATCACTTTACAAGTCCCTGTTCCAGCTGCACTCTTCATCATCACCATCACCCGTCTAGAATAGAAGTGGAAAAATGGGGAATGTACAGTCACATTATTCTTCCATTATACATCAACATGATTAGATTTACAAAAAGGAGTTTATCAATTGGCATATTTTGCAAATTAAAATAATTTGTGACTATTTTCATAAGAGTTAAACTTGGCTGTTTAATTCTTGGGAAATATGTTACTTTGTTCATTTACTATATTTTTCTTCTTATTTTGTCACCTCTTTCCCTTTTCCTAAACCCTCCTCCTTATCACATAACTAAAAAGAATTTTTGACTAAACATTCTCATTCTCAGGGAATAAAAAAAATCAGCACAATTTCAAAATGTGTCCTGTTTCATGTATTCCATGCACTTTATATTATGTATTATTTTTATTGTGATCTTCCTGTTTGATCACCAGTAACATAATTGCATTGTCTGATTATTTCATGAGTTCTCTGTTAAGAAAAAATTGACCACATCAACAAAAATTGTACAAATTTCAAATTCAATATTTAGATAAAAATAAAGCACTCGGTATTCCATTTTAAATAGTACTAATGAATATCCAAATAGTTTTTTTTTTCAATACTTACTTGCTTTTAGCAACTGTGGAGAAGAAAAAAAAGAGAAAAAAATATGAAAGTTATGCAATCATATAGATAATGTCTATTTAATAACTTCACATATAAAAGTCTCATCATAATGGTCTTATAACATGGCATAACAACAGCCTTTAACAGGACATTTCCTATTTAGGGATAACAAAAAATTGTAATAATTTCAAGAAAAAGGAGTTCACTTGGGCATAAATGAATCATAAAGTACTTACAAATAAATTGAAGGCAGGAAAATTCAAGTTAAATGACAAATGCTATGTTCACCAAAATTTGATTCCCCATGTACCCTTTTCTTTGTCTTCACAGTGGATTCATCAGAGGCAATATGAGAGATATTACCATAACGACATGTAGATTTTTCCACTTTTTCCCCCTTCAAAATCATGCTTTTCACTTGACCTTGTGATGTAATCACATAATTTGCAGGCTTACATTAAGGGACGGTATTAAATACAAGGAAGATAATTTCATATATAATTCAAATCATGCCCTAATTCACATCATTTCTTTTAAAATCAAGTGAATATACTTACACAGAGCAAGTGAAAGAAACATGCTGGAAAAGGAGAAAACTGCACCCCAGATCTGCAACTTTTGATGTATAATCAAATCAGGGCAAGCCTCACTCACGAAGCCTGCCAATATAAACATGAAGGTATATTTTAATATATAACATCTTTAGAGTTTAGTAATTTTTAGTTTTCTTTGGATTGAAGCGGTAAAAATATTTTTTAATTCTTAGGGTTAGACTTCCCATTTTTGGCATTAATTTTTGTAAATCCAATTCTAGTCTACATTTATTTGTTTCTCAATGATTTAATTAAAAAATACACCTGGTAATCATAAAAATAAAGAATACTTTTTCTTGTTTGCTTGACAAACAACTTCCTCCCTGAAGTTGTAAAACTCTGGAATGATCTACCTCAATCAAACGTGGACATCAAATCCAGCACAGTCTTCAAATCTGCAACCCAAATATTAAACCAAATAAAATAGCAGAGTCTAGCCCTAAATTACACAAATTTATACTCTCGTCACGATCACGCCAAGTTATACTTCCATTTATAATTCCTAGCAGACCATTCGGAAGTGATCAACAAAAGGTACAAGATGTACCTTGCCGGTAAAGAAGAGTGCCCATGGCCATGCCCTAGCCCTCATGTGCACTCCAGCAAATCAGAGAGTCAATGCTAATGCGTATTAACCTCTAGCACTGCACTACGTGTTAATAGGCAGCATTTAGATACATGAATAGTCAATACACTCACAACACACAAATGCACACAATCATGCCGATGCGGCTAATCGGCAAGTTTGACAGTAGACTCACAATTTGAATTTTTAAATCATTCTTTCTAACATCAGAAAGTTGAAAAAATTGTTTTTTACTGCTATTTAGGCGTCATCAATTGTCACTAACTAAAGTACCGATTTTGAGTGAAATCAGTTGAGTTTTGTACAGTGGTGTTTCAAATGTTGAGAATCAAAATCACAGCTTTTAAGTTTTAATGCACAGCCAGGATAGTAATGCACCTTTGTGTGCTCGTGTGCTGATTTGGGTTCGGGCCTTATCTACAAACAGTGCCAGGAATTGGATTCCCAGCACAAATCACAGTTTATGGGACCGTTATGTTCAAAGTTGATACTTGGAAATATCAGAGGTGAAAGATCTGTCGCCACTTGAGTATTATTTGGATGAAAACCACATGTTACTCAAATTATATTAAATTATGTAAGCTTTTAGTTAGAAGACCCCATTTAATGACAACTTCCTCTTAAATGATAGAAACTTACACTTTTTGTCGACGGCTTGCGCTTGGATTTCGATGATGGTGATGCACTCCTTGAGAACTACGGAACGCTAATTGGAAAATTAAGAAAATGTATAATGGAAAATAACGATTAAAAAAAAAATAGCTCCCTCATATTAAAGGAATTTCACTCTCAGGTCATACATCCATTAAATAATTAAGTCTTCTTGTATTAACAAAATGATCGTTCTTTGCGTCTAAAAATGATGAATGCACAACTCAATCTGCACAGTGCACTATGTTACACATTTAGCACCTCATAATCATTTTGTGGGACAACAGTGATCGCAATGGCGGACTCAAAGCCACAAGTCAAAGAGGAAAAACCAAAAGCTACTGATGACAAGAAATATGCTATATTTTCCAAAGATTCCATTAAAACGATGGCAGAATCTGCAGGGCATGAAAGACTTTCAGAGGAAACAGCAGCAATTTTAGCAGAAGATGTATGCTATCGTCTCCGAGAAGCAGTCCAGGTTTGTGTTTCAACATTTTCTCTGTTAAACACTAAACAGTCAGCTCAGCGTTATACCATCTTAATTCTGATCTGACTTTGTCTGAGAGAAATGGAAGTGGAATTAAAAACTTTGATGTGGATTTTAACATGTAATCTTGTGTATTTTATGAGTGGTTATGAGGTGGTGAACGTTCAAGGCATTTATTTGTAATTTAATACCAAAATCTTGGTGTAGAAAGTAGGGAGTCTAGCCTAATTTCATTTCTATTTTTATTAATTGAAAGTTAAACATGCTAACAAGTAGATATGTGGCTGAGTTAACTTACATTGATTTACACAACATTTGCTTGTGACGAAATGAATGATGCGCACGCTGCACACCCATTGCAAAAGTGCACTTGTGCTCTAATGCAGCCGTTAAATTAAGATCTAGTTCAGTAAATTCAGGGATTTTATTGTAATTAAATAGTCTTAAATAAATTTGTGAGTGATGTGAAATTGAAACTGAAAAACAACATTTTTTTTAAAACTTGAAATCTTGATCGAATGATTCATCATCATCTTAATAGCGATAGTTTAGTTTGGTCTAGATCTAGACTGAACATTGAAATTATGTTTTAAAAACAAATATATATTTGTTCATGTAATTGTAGGGTGCCCTATGCAGCTAAGGCAAGGCATTGCTGCAACTTGCAGAGAACAAGATACACAACTTCACTCCTTGCTTGCCTGTGTTGAACTGCCTGAGATTATGCATGCTTCCCAGCCTCAGGGATTTATTTTGCATATATATTTACATGTACATTTGTATCACAACTGTAAATATGATATAAATATATATTGAAATAACAGAGCTTGTAATTGAAAGGAGGTACAGTATATTAAATATACATAGATCTGTGTGCACTTAAATGAGCTGCTATGAATATTGAATAAGGACTTAACCAAACACACTGGAAAGAACATATCTAATGAACCATCGGATGAACATGAAAAGAGGAACAAAAGACACTAAAGTTGGGAGAGTGAATATAGCATGAGAGAAGGTAAAGGGAATGGTGATGGTGATGGAAAGCTCTACAGAGTCTACATAATCCTGAAAAATTTTACTTATAATTTTCCACAATTCACTCAATAAAATGCTCAAGTATTGAGGATTGAGCTGTAAAAAAAAAGAGTAGAATCTATAAATTAAAAAAAAGTGTCTTGAACTTGCAATAGTCTGCTTACCAACAGTTTAAACAATCATTATCTTGTAATTTATTTCATTTTTGGGGATCATTTCTGCTGGAGCACTTAATTAGCATTTCTCTTCTTGTCACTATCAGGCGAGTGCTCAGTTCATGAAGCATAGCAAGCGGAAGCGGATGACCTCAGATGATGTTAACAAGGCACTGAGATGGAGTGATGTAGAGGTAGGTAAATACCCCGGGGACCTGTTTCACAAAGCCTTTTTTCAATGACAAATGACAATAATCAGTGACAAATATGCTGATAGCCAATCAGAAGCAAGGGTTTCACTAGCTTATAACAAAAACTGTCATTTGTCACTGATAACAAGTTTTGTGAAATGGGTTCCTGATCTCACCTCATAGGATACTGCATTGTCAAACTGTTTTCTTCTAATGCTGTACAGTGCATAGTAGATTGAAACCCTATTTCTAAGCCTATTCAGAAATTATAATATTTTTCTCTTGCTGCTGTTTCACATAGATTCTAGTGCATAACTACAGGATGGTCCACAATGGATTTAAATATATAACAGCAACAAGTTTGAAAATCAGGTATGGGTTAATATTCATTCCCAACCAAACTTATTTAATGAAATATTAGTCATGAAATGTGGAGCCCTTACGCAAGCTCTGAAGCCCAGCCACTATGGACTGTGCTTTGTATACATCAGCTCATACTCCTTCCACATTGCAATTGTGCTCATTTGAATTTGTAGATTAATTGCTGCCATGCTGGAGGCTCAAAGTAAACCCATGATCTCCTTTGATCCATTCCAGTGTTCAAATCATTAAACTTTGACAACATATTGCTCCTTTTTAGTTTATAATTCCTGCTTATAAGACTTATTTGCCTATTCTCTCTTTCCCTATGAAGCCCATCCATGGTTACGGGTCTAATGAGCCTGCTGTGTTCAGACAGATAAAGGATACCAATCTTTATTTTGTGGAAGATCGAGAGCTGAGTCTGTCTGAGATCGCCATGGATACCAAGATACCAAACAGTGCTGGGAATACTTCCCTCAAAGGTTTGCTAAATTTAGCTTAATCCATTAACATCATCCATCATCTGCACTGAATGTAATTGTAGTAAACATTACAGTTGTATTTTTTTATCCTCAAAAAATACTCTTGTTGAGAACTTGAGAGCTTTGATGTAATATCAACCTGAAGGGTTTTGAACGGCTGGATTACCAAGGGAGACAAAACAAAGCATAAACGAACAAATGAGTGAAATATAGAGAACATTTTGACAGCAGCAATGTATTCACAAACAATAATACTAGATCATCTTACCAAGCCAGCAAATGACTTTTAGCAAGTGACTACTCTAGTACAATTAGCATTTACTCATCTCTATTTCATAAAGTGATTATATTGTTGCCTTCCTCATATTATTTTCCTTTTACTTTCTGCAGCTAATTGGCTAGCGCTTGAAGGTGTTCACAAGACTGTTGTACAATCAAGTGATCCTGGTAAGTTAAACTAAGTGCTAGTGAATTCCAAAACAATCAATTTTATTTTACCAGATTTTATAGTAGATTATTTTCTATCCTATTTGAAAAAATTGTAGTATTAACCTGGACCCTGTTTCTATAAACAACTATGTACATTAGAGAAAGGAGACTGTAAACTTGTGATTGATTAGAGGTCTTGCGATTGATTCGGATCAATCCCAACTCTATATAAGAAAAGGCCCTGTTATCTCTCTCTCTCTCTCTCTCTCTCTCTCTCTCTCTTTCATTCAATTCTTTTTACAGTATGCCTGTATAGTTTTCATGATTTATTATTATTTTGACAACTTTTTGTGAGATTTGTATTCCTTTTTCATCTTAATTTGTGTAGGTCAAGCAGCTGCTGAAGGCATTCAAAAGATTCTTGGAGTTCAAGGTCAAGGTAATAACATTCTCTCAAAATCTGCTTTACCTGAGTGTATGATTCAATGTTTATAATTGTTACACATTGCTATAAAATTTTCCATCAATGCCATAAGTGTTGATCCCTGTTTGACTTTTGGGTGACTTTGTGAAAAAACAGTTGAAATTGGAGGCGTATATGAACCACCAATTCAGAGTTCATTCCAGAATTTATGAGGATTCTGCCTGTGATGTATAGACACAAGCTGCCGTATAATTATGTGCAGGAAGTAGGGTACTTAAAGTTTTGGTATGGGTTCATGAATGTGGTTCAATGAACATTTTAGAAGCATATGCGATTATACAATATTCAATGATCGTTATTGCGGCTGAAATCGAGTCTAAAGTGATGAAATTGTTAATAATAAACTCTTTATGTTGTATAGCACCCTCTCAAGACTGATATTACTGTAGCTTTAAAACAATGTTTTTTTTACTACAATCGACCAATTTGTTATTCCCGCTTGGAAATAATATATCAGAACTGCATAATTTGAGATGGTCATGGTCGCAGCTACCATGGAATGGCCTTAGGCGCTATTTGAAATATATGAAATTTACAGGGTATTGGTATTCGTAAAACAGATAAAAACCAGACAAATCTCTCAAATTGAACCAATACCCTGTGATATGTGTATGAATATGCATTGATGCAGTTAACCTTGCAACACTTATATAATATTGGATGGCTTTGAGTGTGATACAAGAATATGTTGCTTGAGCTATGATAATATTGGACGAGTCAAAGACGAGTCTAATGTTGTCTTAGCGAGAGCAATATATTCTTGTATTACATGAAAACAAAGCCGTACAATATTATTATTATTATTATCTATTTTAGTCTGACTGGCGAAATACCAAAATTTGACTTACCTCAGTACATAAATATGGCTTTATTTTTGTGTGATATCGCAATGATATTAATATCGATAGTTGAAGTTCCTGGATGACCGAGCAATACAAAAACAATATTGGTCGGTCATCCGGGTACTGCGCTAAAGATATTGAATACACTAATTTATTGTCCCAATTAGATAATAATGTCTCTTACTGTGTATTTGTTGACTTGCCAGGTATGACCCACAGCATGGAGATGTTATCATCTGATCAGGTTACCTACTATCAGCATATCATCAAGGCTATTCTAGGCACAGATGAGGAGGCTAAAAAGGTAATCAGTATAGATCTCCTATTGTATGGTTGATGTGAGATTTTATGACGTGTGCTCCAATGCCGATTGCCTATGCTAACCAAATTCCTGTCTTTAACCCTGAACTTAACACTGTACCCAACTTTAATTCTAAACCTAAACCTAAACCTAATGTAAAACCTAATGTAAAACCCAATAGCAACCACATTATATGTCGCATGAAGGCTAAATGAATATAGATGCTAAAGCATCCTCTTCTACTTTAATATCTGATGAATGTTGAAAATATAAATGATAAAGAAGAATGTGTGAGATTGTTTTTAAAACAATTCCTTTTTTTTGTCTTTCCTTGATCCATTTCCAGTCAGCATTTCAACTAACATACTTTTGATTGATTTGTTTTTACAGGTGGTGCTGATAGATCTTCAAACAAACAGTAAGATAGCGGGCTTACTCCCTTACCTGGTCAACTTTGTATCAGCCGGTGTGAAGGTAGTCAGTCTAGAGCTCTATCAACTTACAGGGCTTCTCTACATCATTGATGCTCTTTTGAGGAACCAGTTCATCTATCTGGGTCCCTATGTAAGCATATTTTATTCTCTGTTCATTCTCTACTGTATTCTGTTCTATGTGTTGCATCAAATCGTGTACCGTATAGTTACTTTTATGTTTATTAAAAATGTACTTAAACTTGCAACATTTGAGAAGAAGAGAGCCAAACAGCATCTTAAAAGTAGCCTCGTACTAGACACCAGATGGAAAAAAGGAGGACCCAGAAACTACCTGGTGTAGAACTGTAGAGGATGAAATGATAGTGATGAACCTGACCTGGGTAGGTGTCCAGGGAACAGCCCAAAACCAGGAGTGGAAGACCTTTGCTGCTGCTCGACATGACAGGAGGCATAATTGGCATTGACTGACTGACTGACCTAAGATTGCAAGATTTCTTTATAGAAATATGATTCTTGTGCTGCAACAGAATCAAATCTTCAACACACAGAGTACCAGTAAACCATTAGGTGATGGACATGCAAGTGTTATTCATGTGAAATCTTGACATTTTCTAATACAGGATTACAATGTTCTTTTCTATATTATCATCAGATGATCCAGCTAGTATCCACTGTAATGTACTGTATCCTGGAACCCCTAGCCGTCTCCATCAATCCTCTCAACGACCATTGGGGTCTCAGAGACTACGCTGCCAGGTTGCTTCTGCCAATCTTAAGGTCAGTCCAGGTCTCCTTCTTTCCTGGGCCCTGTGTCATAAAACCTATCATCCAATAGTAAGGTATCAATAACAAGTTACAATGGTTGATAAAGGCTGGGAACATTGTATCTGATTGGGAATGAGTACATTCATCATAGATTTAGCTAGGTGTTATTAATTTACAAGTTTTATGAAATGGGGCCCTGGTTTACTATCACTCATTGGCTCAGTTACAATGATGTCTCATACTAGTTGCCTGTTATAATTTAAGGGTAGGAGGGGAACCAAATATCTTGGCTAGGTTGTAAAACAGATGCTCCAGTGACAATTTCTCCATGGTCAATATCATACACAATCTTCTAACTCCAACCTTGCACTTAACACCTAAGTGTCAGACTCTGCCAATTGTATTTTTGTTTTGCTATATCTTCTTTTATCATTATCAGTGGGATCTACTCAATATCTCGGGCAATAGATTGGAAATGAAACTGTTTTCATGTTTCTTATCGAAACAAATTAAATCTAGCGTTTTATGTACAAGTTTTACAGGGATTTTTTTTGTCTGTGTGTAAATACATTGATAAAGTGATTGCACACCTTTGCTTTTATCCTCTCCAGTCCTATGTTTCTTAGTAATGTATACAAATTTTTTCCCTCCCTTTGCCTGGTAATTTTTAGATGTTCCAAGGAATCTAAGAGTAAGTTCTATCATCAAATGTTGACGGCATTTCAGGAAGTAATGAAGGACCCTGCCAGACCTCTTTGTACATACTACGGAGCTGTCATGGGACTCATAGCACTAGGTCCACAGGTACGCCATCTATCTACTACCTGTTCTCACATTGAATTGTCATAAATCTAAAATTCTTTTTCCCCAGTATAATCCATGTCATGTTTCATAATATATAGTTACACGCTTTGATATTATATCCCAAATATCATGTAAAGATTAAGTCTGAATAAAAAAACAGGTGTTGATTTTCAGGTAAAATACAGAATGAATTTCAATACCAGGATCCCCTTGTCTCATCCATACCCTTCACTATTTTCCTCATTAAATACTGCATTGTCTCATTACTGCATTTGTTTGAATATCAGTGTTTGATATGGTACTAGAAACGGCAAGATAATCATTTCTTCACAAACTTCATTTTTTATGTAGTGAATTACAAGGAAATATTGAATGAATTTGAATAAGCATTTGATGCACCTATTAACTTTGTTGTGATTGTGTACCTGTGTGTAGTTCAAATACTCTCATGTATTATCAGTAGCATTGAAATGGAAGTATTCCCAATTCTGTATGGATGTTCCCTTGTAGGCTGTTGAGGATGTGTTATGTCCAAGGCTATCCAGTTACTGGCCGACCCTTCAACAGGTTCTAGAAGATACATCCATTACAAGGGTCAAGGAAGACGGTCATAAGGTTCATGGAGCTCTCTTAGTAAGTCTTTTTTAGTCTCACATACTTTAAATCTTTACCACAAACAGGAATTCAAGAGTGGATAAGAATATATTTAAAAGCAAAATCTGATTATTTTTTCTTCCAGCTATAGAGATACTTAAAATACAAAATACCCGTATTCCTAGTTTTCCGTAAGAGATTCCTAGTATTGCAGTGGAAGGCTGGCATATATGCTAAAACCGTATGATGTTTCATAAATCACAACATTTGAATATGACATGACATAGAAAAACAACAGTTTGTAGCATAATATGAAACATAGTGAAAGAAATCACTTTATTTCAATACAGGCTAAATATAGCATAGATGAGGACTTTTTGTTGCCAAAAGCTGGCCATAGAAAACACATGAGGTCAAGGGCAGTGAATGTTGTTTATTACTTTTCGCTTCACCTGTCATTTTAATTCAAGTGAATGTGAAATGTTCTTTTCAGGGAGATGGGTTGGATTAACGTATGAGTGGTAGATGCAATTAAACTGTAATTTGCTTTCAAACCCTTGCCCGTTTGCCTTACAGACAGCAGCTGAAACTCTTCTAAGGCACAAGTTTCATAAAGGAGAGAAAGACATTGATCCACCGAGCCAGACAAGTTCTCCATGTGATAGCCCAAGGAACATGCCCGAGTTTGCCTTTGGCACTGCTAGCTACGTGACTCAACTGAGTGCCGCCTCTGGGAATCTCAACCCACACCTCAAGGAGAAACCTCCCAGGAAACACAATAACTTCATAGAGCTGTACTCTGAGTTGTATTCCTATTTCGGAGATAGTCTAAGTGTGAGACTTGGAATTGAAAGTGATTCCCTTCAGGTTTTGGAAAAGTTGGACAAACATATGGAGCATACGGCGAGCCTGCAAGACTTGGTGAATGAACGAGTTACCTTTGATGGAACCATGTTTAGACAGCATCGTGTTAAGAATGCTGGTAAAGTGCTTCCTATACCATCCAAACCAAGGACTTCTAATCCTGAGCTTCCAAAGACAAGTGGGAAGCTTCCAAGCAAATCACCGGGTCAAAAGTTACAGACCTCAAGGACAAGACATGGCAAAATGAGCAAGCGATTCCGATCAAGGTCTGGGGGTTGAGAGATGTCTTTCAGATTATGAAACCTGTGAAACCTTTGACTAAGAAGACTCCGACTATTCAGTTGGAGAGTAAAGTTTGGCAGGTCAATCTTAAGATGCCTCCTGTTGGTAAGAGAAAGAAAATGTTCAAGAAAGTTGGAATGCCACCTAATAGGAACCTACCTAGCATTCATGCTATCTTGTGATCAGTGATCTCAATGGAACAACTGTCATCCTTCCAGTGACACCCACTTTTTTAATGACAATAATCAAGTGCCAAGTAGTTGCAATACTTTGAGATTTTTTTTCTCACGTTCTTTACCTTTCAGAGGCTAGAAATTAGTTTTGGATGTTGATGATGCTCCATGATTTTGTCATCTTAAGGTGCATTTGTAGATTGTAGATGAGTTAGAATCATGTACAGTATAATTTGTATGCATTCAATCTGATCAGGATTTACATGTATTCTCAGTTTCAGTTTCATGTAAATTTAAGGGCATCTGCACTGTTGGGAAAAGCTATTGGGCAAAAACTAGATTTGAGATGAATTTTTTAATAATTTGAATACCTTTAAAAGATGATAACCTAGATCCCAGATTTTATACTCTTAAAAAGCTTTTATATTAAGAAGTAAGAAATTTGAATATACCGTAGTTACCGGTATGTAAATTGTAATTGCACATTTTTGTTATCTTGATGATGAATTAGTTCACAATTTGGCATCATTCTTACCCATTAGGACGACTTCAATAAGCCCTTTTTTGATAAATGAACCCCATTGTTGTGATAATGTTTAATTCATCTCCTCAGTCCTTATGCTTCTTATTGTCTTACTTGATATCAACAACATACAGATGGTGCATATTCCCCTGCCCCAAGCCTTTTGCTAACAGATTTAGGAACAGAAATCTTCTGTTTGTCATTTTATTCAGTTTACACTCAACAAATGCGTGGTAATTAAAAAAAGAAAAGGGCATTTCTTTAATTAGATTGTAAATGTCATGAATTTCTTCTATAACTTAGGTACACAACTTTTTCAATATAATTGGCAGTTTCTAATTGACAATTATTATTTTGCAAGGTTGTCTATCTAAGTTATAGATTAATTGAACCTATCCTCATAAAATTACATATGTTTAATTGGTTAGGCCTTTAGTAGAACCAGGTTTTCAAACACCATTCTTGTATTGAAATCAGTTTATTATTGCAGCTGTGTTTAAATTTGCCCAAATCAATGAGAATGCCCCCTTATTTGATTACTCTTCTAAGCATGTCCACCATAGAGTTGACAATTAAAAGAGTCTAGTCTTTGATGTCCTTTTGACTTTTGTGGTTGTTTTATTACTTTTCCTGAAAGTCATGCAAAATGTGCATTCCATTGCTTTTGTTTCAGATGTTCTATCGTGTTCTGAGATCAGCCAATGATGAGAACCCATCGTTTATGTAAAACATTATGATATTGATGATTGCATTTGTAGTGCCTTTTTTTCTCAATATAAAATTCCTATATCCCATTAAATTCAGTCATTTATATGACATGGTGCAAACAAGTGGTACCTAATGGAAGAATAGCAACGAATGGAGAGATATTAAAGATGGGGTGAAATCCAAATATAAGTTGATTCCTGTTGATGTGCAGGGCTGCATACAATTCATACTTTGTTATTCAAACATCTAATTATATTTCATATATTTCTAAATATTTTTCTCAGCCCTGCTAAGCTCCACCCTAAAAAAATGCTCCAGATCTCATTCATCTTGTGACATCATCTGTGCTCGTTATCTTAGTGAAACTATATTCAGTGAAACTGAGTTAACCTAATAAATGATATTTCATGAATATGTGGACTAAATCACCCACTTGTAATGCATTGAGTTAGTTCATAACGGTAGTACATTAATAGGCCAGTTTTAGTTAGCTTTGGTACATATGAGTATATGACCCACAAATATTCTCAGATCTTTTACATATTATATGGAGATGTCCCAGTATAAGCATTTGAAAATAATCACTCTGCCAAAGTCATGGAGGTGATTCATGAATACCTTTCGTTTGCCCTACTTCCAACTGTGCACCAGAGAATGTACAGTCGGTGAATAAATGAATAATGATTACATAACTTTCATGAGCACAAATCCAGTATTTGTCTTGATGGGCTTTACAACTTTGGTACAAATACCGGCTGTATCTTCCCACGGATCTACAAACTGGCTTGTAGAGAGATATATGTGAATGACGAGAGATTTGCAAAGCAGTTATCTGCTGTTTAAGCAATGAACAGTGTGTGTGTGTGTGTGTGTGTGTGTGTGTGTGTGTGTGAGAGAGAGAGAGAGGGGGTGGGGGAGAGAGACGGATGGAGAGAACATGACACCAAATTATTAAAGATGAATTATAAAACTAATTTACTTGGTATCAACTTTTGAAAATAACCCCTCTGAGGGAGGGGGGGGTTCACAAAGACTAAGATCTACTTTAAGTTGGACTTAACTATGGCAGGCCATTCATGCCACTAGTTGCTCTCACCATTGGTCTCTCAATTATGATTTTTAGATAATATTTTTTCCTTCAAATATAAACTATCAAACCACCCAGTGCCAGTGTGCAGTTCCTTTGCTCTATCTCGTCGGCAACGCAAGCGAGGCGCTAGCGCGATATCTCCGAACCCCCATTATTCACGCCCTCTGCGTTGGGGGGAGGGGAAATATCAAAATGCCTACGACTCGAAGCAGACGTGGATCACAGTTGGTGTGTTTGTTTTTATGCTTTTCCGGTGTTTTCTTCGGTTCCTTGTAGAGTTTCGTTGTTTTGGAGAATCACAACCATGTAAGCATTCATGAAAACACCATTTTATAATCATTTTCGTGGGTGATGTATGAGAAAAGAATGAAAACATGACCAGCTGGCGGGCGTATCCCGGCGGAGTGACCACGAATGAATGAGTGAACGAAATGTCAACTGCAAATTGCATGCATTCTGTGTGTAATGTATTTAATTGTGAGAGAATGAGTGCGAGTGAGTCAGATTTAATTGGGTTTTTATTATTATAACTTACGTGGGTAATCCAACCTAAATTTCATTATTTTGTGGAGAAATAAGAAAAACCGGAATGGTGAAATTTTGAATTAAATCACACAAACAATAAGAAAGTAACGACATTTTTTAGTCATTTTTTGGGCGCTAGTTGAGTAGATCTAGACCTGTTAGTTCGGGGGCCGTTTCTCGAAACCAACTCCATGCATGACAGTCATATCTTTGTCGCCGACCTACGGAGATGTCATGAAGTGGATAAACCGTTTCACAAAGCCATGACACACATGATATTGATATATCGCGATACTAGCAGCTCAAGAACATAGTCTTTGTCACGATCCATTTGATTTACGGCAAAACAAGTTTTGGGGCTAAAATTGTTCAAAAAGAAATATATGCATTTAAATTCTCCTTAAATAAATAATAAATAGTGTCATTATCAAATGTAGATCATCAAACAATTTGCATATTTCTGTAAAGATTCTTAAATTGAAGAAAAACCGGTGAGTGTTTTTTTTTTGACAGTCGAATCAAAAGTTAGTTGAAGGATACCGTAATGTGATAGTTTATCAATGCATACTTTTTTGTTTATTGTGACGAGGAATTTTAGGCAAAATACCTTTTCTCAGACAGTTTTTATTCTAGAGTCTTATAAATACTCGTTATATAATTGATTTGATATTGAAAATATAATTTGGAAGAAGTAATTAGAGAGGGAATAATAATGCACATAGGCCCCAAAGGTATGATGATATCCTAAGAAAAGACTATGGATCGACTATAGAAAACGGTGTGTAACATTCTTTTCTCTTTTATTTATATGTTATAGTTTAACGATTTGTGATTTAATTTTTATATTATGCTTTTTAAAATTTCTGTATAATTTGTATTATCACTTCTTTACATTTGCATTTTGCATCCCAGAATATTACGTACCGAACTCGTCTATATTTTTCTCAAAATGTTAGTGAAACTAATCGTACATTTCGCGGCCCATGGAATAGCAACAAACTGACTTGTGATGGCGCTTTACAGCAATTAAAAAGATATGACAGGTTCGGAGCAGTGACAACTCATTGTCACAAAAGTTGTTGCTCATCTTGGCAAAGACGGCTTTGTGAAACACTTAGCTGACAAGTTGCGTGACAGTGGCGAGATGTCGTTGATCTTGTAATTATGACGGTTTCGAGAAACGGCCCCCAGAAGTCTATCAAAAATTTGACCCGTAACTCTGGCGTGGAGATACCCTACTAAAACATACCCAAAATGAAGTAAATATTTCATGTCCAAAGTGTCAGGACAGTTACAAAAACTAAGCTCTGTACACTCCAGCAAAGCATAGAGAGACGGCAATTGTCCACAAAAATAGTCAATACACTTATTGCACACTAATGCACACAATGAAGACGATGTGGCAGATCAGCAAGTTTGACAGTAGACTTACAATTTGAATTTTTAAATTATTCTTTCTAACATCTGTAAGTTGAAAAATTGTATTTTACTGCTATTTATGTGTCATTTTAGATTTTACCGATTGTGAGTGAAGTCATTTGAGTTTTGTACAGTGGTGTTTGAAATTTTGAGAATCAATAGCACAGCTTTTAATAAACAGCCAGGATGGCAATGCAGCCATGTGTGGCTCAGTATGGTGTGTGAATAATCGATAGGATCTTAACACCACCACCAATGGTAAACTTAAATGATGGACTATTGCAATTCAAATATGAACCTTCAAATGTTGATTGGACTCCCGTCAAACAAATCATATTCATAACTTGTTTATTTCTATGTACATATACATGTTTATTATCAAATTTGTATAATTTGATCATATGAATAAATTGGAATAAAAGTTTAAAAGACCATGGATTGCAAGGGGTTGCTGATTTGCATACCTGTAAAATCTAAATTCTAACCTGTCGCTATTACTTATTTAATCCCTTGTGGACCACCCTAACCCAAATACATGTAAACATGTGAATGAAATACTGATTTCTATTCTTCAGGATATAACAGCACTTTTACTACATGTATTTTACCTATGTTTCCTCTCTAGTGTTTAAAAGATGGCGACATCTGGAAATGGGACCTTCATACCAATGGTATCGGCTTCACCACCTCCGATGGATGATGTTGCGTTTGACTTTGATGACGATGATGATGAATTCAGTAATTTCTCCAGCGCACCCATAGGTCTAGACTCTCCTCCAGGCAAGTGGGTTGGTACAAAGAAAGGGTCCTTTGAGCCCATCAGATCTGATCCAACAGATCCCTTCCATCCAACCGATGACTCTCATCCGTCCAACAATGATGATGACTTTGAAGCATTTGCAGCCTTCGGCTCATCCAGCTCCAGTCACGATAAGCAGAACAGTAATGATAGGCTTGTAACGAATAACAATATTAGAGGACACTCTATGAATGGCAATGAGAGTAATGAGGAAGACGAGTTTGCAGATTTTGCAGCTTTTGAGAGTAACCCTGTAGGAGAATCCAATAAGAACGACGGGTCATATTTAGACAATGGTAGGCAAAGTGAAGTTTCATCATCCGTTGTACTCAATAAGAACAACTCTCATGAAAATTGTGAATCACATAATGCACATTATCCTCAGAGTATAGAAAAGCATGACAAAGATTTGGATAAAGCTCCTGATAAAGCTCTCCACTCAGATGACAGTACTCATCCCCATTCTGAAATGCCACACGCAGGAACCAAGGCAGTGTATCAGAATGAAGGTGGCATGCTTTCAGACATTCAGTCAAGAATTCCTTCTCAGTCTTCTCTAGATTACCCAGAACCATCCCATAAACACAACAACACTATGGGAGATAATGATGAGAGCGAGGTTACAAGGAGAGAAAGTGACTCTTCAGCTGCTCATTTAGAGAAGCCATCAACAGGATCTCTCAGTCTCATCAAAGAAAGCGACAGACAAACTTTTGATTCTGGGATTGACAGTATCATGACACCCTCAGACTCTAGTCCCGAAGGCAAAGATGATTGCTCAGAGAATGTTATCAGTGAAGAGGATTCAAACAGTCGGTCGTCAGATAACGGGCCAAATACAGCAAACGATGATGAATGGGGTGATTTTGATACCTTTTCATCTACAGGTAGTCATACAAAGCACTCGGGTGGGATGGATAGGGCAGAGCCGGCGGACACTGTTAACCCAGTTGCAGAAGACTCGTCCATCAATGACCAAGAAAGTGATGATTTTGGGGAGTTTGGATCAGTAGCAAGAACTCAGCCAACAATTTCAGACAATACAGGGAAAGAGGTGCTTTCAAATTCAGAGAGCTTACACAAATCTGACAGTGGCAATATTACAAATAGTTTGTCAACACCTCAAAATATAACAACAGTGCAATGTGATGATGATGATGATGATTTTGGAGACTTTGGCAATGCTAAGCAAGAAAGCACTGACAGTGCGATTCCATCCAGTAGGCAAGATGATGATGATTTTGATGATTTTGGAGACTTTTCATCAACCAAGAGTACAAGTGAACATGAAATTAGCAAACAATTACAAGACAAAAGTGATGGCGATTGGGGCAAGTCTAGCGGTGACAAAAACCCAGCCCCTGCAGGAGCAGCAGAAGACTTTGGAGAGTTTGGAACATTTGGATCAAATCCTGGTTCTATGTTTGGTTCTACTGAGGACTCAAAAGATGATGATGAGTTTGGAACATTCAGCTCGACTAGTGGATCAGCGCTGGGTCAGGATGATACAAAAAGCTCAAAAAGTGATGATTTTGGATCGTTTGGGAGCAGCAGGACTGTGTCAGGTTCCCTAGACAGCACGACAATCCAGTCAGGAACAGGCAGTGTCTCCTCAAAGGTGAGTCACTCTAAAATCATTGCTTGTTGCTTGTTAACCTTACACAGTCATAATTCATATTGACGTTCGGAGGTGATATAACATCTTCCAAGGGGTCAAGTTGAAAAGGCTGCACGAAGAATTCCTATGGTATTACTCTGTACATACATGTACAGTACACATGTAGTTTACAGTCATATTGATGCTAAATAGATTGTTTAAATGCTTTTATAGCTATTTAACCAGGGACACAAAATAATTCTTTAACATACACTGTGTAAAGGGGCTAAATATCTTGGAGAATGCCTTTCAGGCTTCATGTGTAGTTTCAATTTGTGCCAGTACTGTTACATGAAACATACATTTCATGTTTGGCAAATACAATTTAAAATAATAATAATAATGTTCAGCTTTTATATAGCGCTAATGATACAATGTCTATATAAGCGCTTTACAGATATACTATTACTGTACTAAAGGAAAGGATTTTGCCAAAGTTGGATTACATGTACTGTACATGAACTTGTATGAATCACTTTACCCCCCCCCCCCCCCCCCCCCATACACACCATTCATTCCTACCCATGAATAATGTACCCACAAAATTGATTCCGAAAAGTGAAATTGCAAATGAAATCAGGTACTCAAACAAAAGAAAGAAGGGTTCTTGTCAATGCTATGCCCCAATTAGGCATACTGTACATGTAGTGTACCGGTACTGTACATTTACATGACAGATTGAAGAAAGATACGGTAGCAGCAATTAGTAATGAACAACATCCCTGTGTAAATTTTCATGTATGAGCTCCATGTACATGTAATACTTTATTTTGAGTTGACCCACAATCCCTTCCTGTCTTGTTTTGCCAATGTATTATAATTATCAAATTAATGGATCTGTTGGTTTTTTGTGAGATGGGGGTCTTTTAGAGTATGCTTGTTAACTGATATACTGTATGCGCCAAACATAGTTTCTCATTGTGTTGCATTTTGATCATACAAATTTATCAAAAATTGTCATTGTTAAATATTAGGGACTTAGGGTATTTATTCATTCCCGTATTTGCATGAATGTTCTGGAGAGCATAATAAATGTATATTACATTATATTCTTAATTTGTATTTTGCTGTAAAAACACAAACTTTATGCATCCCCCCCCCCCCCCCCTGTTGTGAACTTACATGTATCTGCAGATTGAAAGGGTTTCTCACAAGGCTTTATAGTTTTCCAAAATGTATGCACAACAACTTGGAAGTCTTCCCATTTTCCAGAGAAGAAAAGATTCAAAATTTGCATATAAACTTGCTCATATATCCTGTCAGTTATGTGTGTGATCTACTGATCTAGGTGCTGTAGTGAAAAGTGCCCTAATTTTTAAAAATCAATAATTTGCATGAAGTACGTGTTATGTAGGTTGCAACAGCTGCTTGATGAATCACATTGAATCTACTTTACAAGTCAACATGTAGTCCTAGTTAACAAATTTCATTTGCAAAATGTGTACCGGTACACTAATAGTTTGCTGGACATACTGTATTATCACCTTTTTGTAAGTTTGTCACAAAATTAATGAATTCAGTCTCAAAATACTGAATAAGTCAAGAAGTGTATGTTTCATTTACTTATGGTACCGGTACTACATTTTTTTGCAACTGTTTCTTGCTGTAAGATTATACATGTACATGTACATCATTCTAGTTTAACTTAATTGAAAGCAATTTAAAATTACTTCTACGTTATTGATTACCATAAATGTTAAATGTTATAATGTCCTGCGGATGTGACATTATTATCCCCTGAAAATCCTTGTGGACAGATAATTAATTTCTGAATTTCTCCCATTCCAATCTCCATCTCAGATGGAAATAATGATTATTGGTTATTCAAATCAGAAGCATCCCTCATCATAAGTAACGAGATCTGTCTCCAAATGACTTCTCTTCTGTTGATTTCATATTCATGGAAGGGGGGATCTCTTCCATCAACTTTTCTAACTTAACATACATGTAGGATATTACGACGGCCTATTTGGTGGGATTGCAGCCAAGCAATCTACCCCTATTTATCATTCATACTCCTAAGATGGATTTCTAGTGCTCGTTTTGATGGGAAAAGAAATCCTCTTTCTGTCGTTTGAGCTGTAGGGGCTTTTCCATAGAGAATAGTAGACCTACTCTACAGATTGCAGCTGCAGTTGAAAGTGCCTGTTATTCAGCCAGATCTGCAGATAGTAGTCAAGTTTAACGCCACCTCCATTTATTGATGGCTCTAAGCGGAGGGTTACACATACACAATCACAACTAATCATCTGCAGAATTTGGATCTTAATTTGCATGCTGATTTTTCTCATCAAAGTTGTCTTCATCAGCAGACGTTGCTTTCAGTTCAAAATTATTGAGAGCTGTAAGTACAGCTTTCTTTCTCTCATCATTTTTGACCATATGTGTAGGTATTTTCATTTTTCATTTATCTTTTTATTTAGCTGTGCATCATAAATATCAAAAAATGTACAATGCTGTACTTTCTAGCATTAAACTAGTTCTCTCAAATGCTTTGTATTCATCTACATGTAGGGGGTGGGGGTGTTTACAGTGTAGATGGCACTTTGCTTAAACTTATGATCCCTGGATGTTAGAAGGACCATAGTTCAGTTGTTTGATGATGATACCATCATGTGTTTTGTTTCAGGTACCTCCTGGTGGAAGGGTGGAGAGGCTCTTCAAATCCTGCTTCCCAGGGTCTGTAGCAGCAGGAACATCAAACAACCAACCAGTGCAAGTCCTACGAGATATTGTGACGGTCAAAGAGCCGGTACCAGCTAAAGCCAAAGCAGACAAAAGGTATTAAACAGCAACACTTTTTGTGTCTGTCTCCTATAGTATGTATACTCTTGCTCAAATGTTCCATACCTGATACAGATGGTTAGGATGCTTGTTGAATGATTCATAGGAATAAGGTTTTAGACTGTATTTTAGGAATTGGTCTCAAAATACAACTTCAAATAATACAACTGTTACAAGAACAGAGTAAGAACAAATATCTTGTTGTGTTTTTATTTTTCTTTCTGTTATTTTTATCCGTTCAGACCTTAAGAGTATGCATAATTATAAAAAATACTTTAACATTACAATATATCTGAAGTCCCAAACTCATGAAGTTATGGACCAATATCATATTATACCTTAATTGAGGTTGCCCTCCATATCATATCCCCTGTACAGACCAAAAACAATGTACAGTATTTCATATGACATACAGGTAGTAGTTAAGTACATGTACACCTACATACATGTATATGATATGAAAAATTACCTTTCTTGATATGAAATTTCATTATATACAAATTATGTAAATTGTGAAGCAAATGAGTATGTGATATTTGAAAGGAAAAAAATCAAATAAGTCAACAGTCAAAGAATTAAGCATAACTCACCATGTGAATAACCATATGCAATTACCCTCTTCCCTTCAAAATCCACATTTCTTTGTTTATTATATAAATATATATATATACCCCATATTTCCCTTTTGATCACTTTAATATGTTTTTCCCTCTGATGTGAAAGGGCCCATAGAGTTGCCGGGCATATGCCAGCTTACTACCAGTATTCTGGATTGATTGATTTGTATTTATTTAGCCTGAGATGCTAAAAAAGCAAGTACACTGTATCCATGTAAACTAAGCCCTGAATGTCCACTCTGTATAGAAGGTGACTGACTGTACCACGATTTTAAACTACCTTCTACTTTGCAGGAATGATATGCAATAAATGAATAAACACCCGATTCAATTTGATATCAGAGAAATTGTAGATAGTAATATTTGTAAGACACTCCTATTTGCACTGTTTCATGAGGTTCCTCATAGAATTTCAAAGAAGATATCAGAACAAAATTTAAAAATTATACCGTAATTAACGGTGTATAAACCGCCCTCATGTTAAAAAAAACCATGCGGGAAGGCCTTTCATTTAACTGTGAAGTGCAGCTGAATGTGTAAGATCATTAATGTAAATTAAAAAACAGTAGAGGACCTAGGATAGAACCTTTTGGTATGCTGTGTAATAGAAGAAAAATTGGAGGAATAATTATTATAAACTACATATTGAGATCTATCAGAAAGATTACTTACAAACCAAGATGACAGACAAATTTGATTGTTGTTCTAGTTTCCGAGTGGTGAGTCAACACATCAATTACTGAGCTGGGAGACATTGCCAGGCATAACGCCAGGTGGAGGGGCATAAATCGAAACTTCAATTTTTTTAAATTTTTTTTTTTGGTGTTCTTGTGTATAAACTGCACCCCCCACTTTGAATTTTTTTCGACGTCAAAAAGGTGCGGTTTATACACCGTTAATTATGGTAGACCTTATCTTCAGAATATCACAGATAGCAGGGTTTTTAAACCAAAAGACCCTTCTTTTTTTATTATTGCGGTCTGGGGAAAATATGCTTAGGGATTTTTAAAGATGCAAAATGAAAACAGTGGTGTAACCTATTGTGATGGCGAGTGAACACCCTGGCATATTCAGCAAGTACAGCTGCAATCCAATTACAGTGTAGCAAATAATTTACATGTACATGTCTGAGCCTGGGGCACTTCTGAGCTCTGATTCGGTTTTGAATCCGAGTTAAATCATCTCTTTGTTCCAAGACCACTGCTCCAACCACATGTTTTAGAGGAGGAATTTCTTTAAATTATACCTTGGGTCTCATTGTTATTGCCAAAGGTATTGAAAGGAATATAGGTTTATAATAGACCTTGATTCACCAGATATTGAGATTTAGCTTGATTTGATAATTTCAACCAGAAAGGAGGAAAACAATAAAAAAGAATCAGGAACGTGATGTTCCGAGATTTCTGATTGCTTGCCTCAGGTGATGAGAGATAATAAGGACAGCAGACAATGTTACGAAAGGGAATCTTCATTTGCAGAAACATGTTTTGATGAGAAGCTCTAGAATGTAGGTGATCAGCTCTAGTGTCCTAGATTACTCTAGAACGAAGGATGGATCTTTTTTTCCCCAGGGACTGTTTTCTGCAAGCAAATGTCATGCTCATTATATACAAGAGGTTTTTCTACATATATACTTGTAGTACATAGAGGCATAATGGTTCAGTTGTGGAGCAGTGTTCTCGTGAACTAATTTGATGTGCCAGTGCCCTTCACTTAAGTAGTGATTTCAGTGACCAAGTCCTTTAGATAGGACTGATCAGCTAAAGGTCCCAATTGTAAAAAGAGGTAAAATTCAAATCACTATAAAAGATTTTAAAACATCATATAAATGTAGGACTCTGGTTTAACAATTAGCTCATTTCTTGCCATTAAAAACCCCTCTGCCTTGGTTAAAATGCCTCAACAGCTCTTCAGAAGTTTTAGAGCATAAATATAGACATACATGTACAAGGGAGGAAATCCTGATCAAGTCTGGCATAGGAAATCGCAACCATGCACCTCTAGTCTTACAGAGACGAATGTCTCACTCAGACAAGGAACAAATTATATGAACAAGTGGGTAGGACAGTTATCATTGTCTGGAGCTGTGTAAGAAGAAGACACACAAGTCCCTGTCATGTTTTTCCTGCATGTTGTATGTTGTTGAATCAGGTTAAGATTATTGCTTTTCTCCATCTTCATGTATTTTCTGTATTCAGCCGTAGCTGGCTGCGTAGTTTGGGGTTTGCATTTCAGGTTCCAAGAATGTTGACCCTTTGTTATTCACATCAGTTTTATTATTTGTTGATTGTATTACATTTTGGCAATAGATGTCTTTGTATAGTTCAGAAATACATCTGTACTATGAAGAATGAAAACGTGTAATTCCACAAAACCTAAATTTGCTAAAAATTGAAAATATCTTGCACAGAAAGATATGATAAAACAATCTTCACACTACCACCCCTAATAAAACCAGGTCATTAAAAAAAATCATGCCAAGGACACACCCCTAGCCTCTAGATTATTCAGTGTTTTACTTCGTAATTCTAACGAGATACCGTTGCAGGTGTATGCACAATCCAGTGCATAATACAATTCTCCAGCTCAAGCTTCTAGTACATGGTTGAGAAAGCTTTCAACATGCGAAGGAGGTACAGTTCTTATGTTAATGTGACTTTGCTGCCATGGGCAATAGATAGAGAGAATTAGATGTGTCTGTGTGGAATGAACAAGGAGGATTTCAAGGGAATAGGCACACATGAATGTTGAATTATTGGAGGAACGATTCTCATATTTCAAATGCAGATTTATAGTTATGAGACAAGCAAGCTGTCACATTTGTATGCGTTCATGTACACGTAAGCAGGCAAGAGGCCCATTCCATTAAAAATTGAATAATGATAGTTATTGTAAGCATCTGAATCTACATTTCTGCATACAATGGACATCTACAACCAGACCTGTAGGAAAATAGGAATGGTAAAAGTTACAATGTTAGGAAAATGGCTACTGCCTGACTACATTTGTTCATCTTAATTATGCCCTGTACTTGTAAACAAATATTCCAAACCAATTTATTCAAACTTACCTACATGAAATAAGAATAAACTACAATATATAAAAACAATTGAATCAAAATCATATCTAGTTTGTTTACCTTATTATATCTCATTGACATGGAGAAAACAAATCTGCAACACCATCATTGTCTTCCTCTTCTTATTATTTTTCTTCTTCTTCTTTCTCTTTTACTCTTCTTCTTTCTCTTTTACTCTTCCTTTTCTTCCTCATTGTATATTTTTTCTCTAGTGTTAAAATATATTGATTTTAATTCTCAAAGTTTGAAAGTCTCATGCCATTTGAAGTCTTATGCCATTTGAAAATAAATGTTTCATGGACTGTGTTGAAATAATGTGCACATTGATAATAATTCTTGGGATCAAAAATAAATTCAGTCATTTTAAATCTTATCTGATTGGCTATGTATCTAAATTGTCACCCTAAATTGGTGAGAATGAAGGGAAAACAAGAGATTTAAAAGAAAGAAGAGGATTGAAGGATGAAAGACATAAATTTTGTATAAGTAATGAAAATGCTTTGTTCTCAGTGTACATGTAACATTGTAAATCATCCAAATATGGCTATCCAACAATAAATCATGTAGGTACGTTGGAATGGAAGTCAATTTAATAATTTAATCGAGTTTTGTTTAGTTTTGTTTGTGTTTTTTTACTTTCTTTATATTGAGCACAAATGTGCTTTGTTATTAAAAAAAGTACTTTGAATGCATCTATACATGTACATGTAGGTATGTTCTCTGAGCCAGTGAAGAAATAAATACATGCCTGCATGGTATCATTATTCATTTTTTTATACGGATTGATGTCCCATTAAAGAGGAGTCGTCAGAAAACTAGAATCCATTTATAAGTGCCATTAGCTACATTACAACCTTTTTCATCTCCCACTATGGCTTCATTTTCTGTCTCCTTTCCCTGGAAATGGATTGTTGAGTGCTATTTAATCCATGTGAAACATAATTTTTGACATTGAGAGTTTGGAGGGGGGGGGCAGGTGAAGCCAAGGAAACCATATTTGATGGAAATGGCATGAAAAAAATACATGAAGTGTATCGATCTCCATTTAGGGATTGAGCGTACATGATGCATGCAAGGAATGCTGGCCTTTACACTGATGCCTGAAGGAAGGAAGGAGTAATATTATACTCAGCAAGATGAAGGAAAGAATGGAAAAATTCTTCAATGTTCTACATCACAGCTTCATTTGAACCTATTCACAGCTCCAGGGAGGTTGAAAATCAGTTTGTGGTCTGACTTTGGATGGTATTTGTTTGTCATCTTCCTCATTTGACCAGTTGTGTATTTTACTCATGATCGAAGGATAACTTGTATTGTTGTAATGTAAATGTTTGTAATGGCTGTACTCAGCATGATTGTTGTTTACATGTATTTCTTTTGAAGATTAAAGTTGATGAAAGACAGATTCAAATTTTCATCTTTGTTAAATTAATGAAGAAAAAGAAAAGGAACAACTTGGGAGATGTAAATGTACATGTTGCTGTTGCTCAAAGTAATCTTGTTCTAGCAATTCTTGCTAATGTGTTCATTTAAATGTAGCTGTATTTCTACTGTGATATTTCATATTTGATGTTTTTTTTCTTCTTTAGCTCTGCTACCAATGGTATGGTTTGGCTTTCACTCAGTGACATGGAGAATACAATGGCTCAGAAATACCACTGGAATGATTCCAAGAACAGTGGAAAACTTCACTTATCTCTCGGCATTGATTCAAGAAATATTGTAAGTATTATTCATTATTCATCAGTAAACTTGTTGCCTATTTGTAGGCCGTATAACATGCCTATATGCACTTGCCGTGACAAAATACCTTCATAATCCAAAAAAATCAAAAGTTTCAAATGTTATCTAAAATATTATTTAATCCTTCCTGAATTCCCATTTAATCTCAACATGTACATTTTCTCCTATTCCACACCTTCGAATATTGTATCTCTATTTTTCAGTGTATCAATAATTATATTCACTCCACATATCGATACTTGGAGACAAAGATGGCTCTGATAAAATGAGTGGGAGGGTGGGTGGGAGGGAGGGAGGGAGGGAGGGAGGGAGGGAGGGAGGGAGGGAGGGAGGGAGGGAGGGAGGGAATGACGGACGAAGGCAGAGACAGAGAGAAGGAGGCAGAGACAGAAAGAGGTGAATAGGGATAGGTGGATAGGGATAGGTGGATAGGGATAGAAGTTGATATAATGAAAATTAAAAGAGAAGGATGAGATTAAAAGAAAGAGAGAAAGAGAGAGAGGGGGAGAGAGCATGATGTTGTCAGAGTTTGTAGGGGGATGTGATAGATTGGAAACTATTACTTGTTGACAAATTGACATCAATGTAAGTCAATGTATTTATTGATTATTTACCATAAGAATTCTATTGCATTATCTGCATACCATTTCATCATCACCTTGATTATCTTGATTCTTGTAATCTGTAAGACTGATATTTTAAATGTACATGTACGTGTACAATGTAGGTATTACTTATACCCAGGCCTTATAATTATTTGATTTAAATCTGTTTCCCGATTATTTCTTTTTCCCTGATTTGTTTTGTCTCAATTTTTTTTCTCCAATAATGGACAGTCCATGAGATCAATGTAAATCTGGTTAAAAATGTGGGGAGTGCCGTATTTCCATGACTTGCCTGAACGTCTTGCGCAAGCGCTCTGATTTATACAACTTTTTTTTAATTTTTTAACTCAACTCTCACTATAACCTTTTTTTTTTTTGTTAACGCTCACTATCACCCCTGCATGTACCTTAAAATTCTGGTTGGAAAAGAAATGTACATGTATGCTTTTAGTTTAACACATAATTCTAGGATTGTAATAGTTTCAGCTTTAATATTACTCAAAAAAATGTGCCATTCAATGGTACAATTAATCAACTTGCTTCTGTACAAGCTTCCTTTTAATAGCTTATCCTTCCCCTACTCATGCTCAAACACACCCTTCTTGGCAGGGAAATCATTTTCACTGCCAGTAATATCTGTAAAGAGAAGAAAATCAATCAATCAATCCATATTTAGCCATGTTGTATTGTCTAATTTGTATTTTGCATATTTTGGTATTAAATATCAAGGAATCTATTGATAAGCTGTGCAATTACCCTTTTATATTAATTGGTAGGTTGTACTGGTTAGGCAATATAGGTCGACTTCTAGGCTTACCTTCATGTAGCTAGGCCTGCATGTACATACATGTGCACGCTAGAGACACAGTTAATATATAGCCAGACTGCATCTCGCTACTCCCTGATGTGACTCAACAGTATTACCTTATTTTGATCACCTGGAAGTCCACTCCAGATGCTTTTCATTGCAGAAAATTGTTGCGCAATGGAGCATTATCACCGTGGTAACAAATTTAATTCTAGCCTCGGAGTAATGTATGCAAAAGCATCCCTAAGACTGAACGATATGAGACACAATGTGAGATATGAGACAAAGGATAATATGTGTTACATGCTGTACATATCCATTGGATATTGGCCTGTATTAACGTAGACACATATCTTTTTATGAAACATCAATTGTCTTCATGCACTATGAGTTCATATTGGGTTGAAAGTGCACAAAGTAAATGATTTTTATACCTCTTTTCCAGGATTTCCCCCAAAGTCTTATTTATTTCTAAAATAAAATAAAATTTGGTCAAATGAATCTGTGTTTCTTGGGTGGGCATCTATCTCATTCAGACTCGTTGGATGATGACTTTATGTCAATTAGTTTGAAAGCATTTGGGCAATAATGTACACGTAGATGATGTACACATGTTGGTGTGGGATATACATGTACTGTATGTTCACCCAGACTAATTAGTCTTTCCATTTACATATTAAGGCTTCACTGTAGTCACCACAAAATTTATCAACATAAATCTAAGTTCACCGGCCAGAACATGTAAACTGCTTGTTCAGAAATAATTTCATCTGTGAGATCAATTGAGTGATTCAGTTGTGAAACTAGATATATCATCATAAATGTCCTTCCTTAATTCTGAGATTTATGAAAACTCTTCATTACCTTTCCTTTCATCTACACTTTACATTGCCATCATAGTCAATGGAAGAAATTGTGCATAAATAAATGTTTCATTAATTTTAAAATCAATTGGAAATTGAATATGTGATACAGCATGACCTTCATGGAAGATCTCGCTAAAGAGTACAGTCTAAAGCAATAATATGCAGTGTACATGTACCAGGCCTACTAATAAACACAGTAAAATCAAATACACCTACAGGTATACATTTTACATGTACCGGTAGGCCTGCATGTATGTACATGTACTACATTGAACAACATGTTGCACTTTTGAACTTCCAGTAAATACTTCTTTTTTTATTGGGGGGGGGGGGGGTCTTCTTTTTATGATTAGAATGAACTTTGATGTCTACAAAGCATTCAATGCAGGCAAGGGATCCTTTTTTTTCCTTCTGTTCTCTGACTCGCCGTCCCTAATACTTACTAAAAATACAGGTAGGCAATAGAGATATATGCAGGCTCTAAGATTAGAATATCTCAACGTCCTTCTTGACCCAATATCATTTGTATGTACAGGATATATCAAACTGTCAAATAATATAGAACCCCTCCTCATTAAATAAATTGGGACAATAAACAAGGCATCATTTTTACTTGGCATTGCCCTTGATTGTACAAATACTAATACGATGTAGAAAGTGTTAGTATTAAAAGAAGATATATTGGTACTACATGTATATACCATATATGCAGGCAGTATCCTAGACCTACACTTGAAAGCTAACATGAAATATCAATTTCTAGTTTGATGCATTGTTCCTGTTTATCAAATGTCAACATGATACGTCCGCACTGCCATGGGTGGGTGGGTGGGTGGGTACTATACAAAGATGCTAGACAGATAAATAGCAATTATTCTTTGTCTCCATATACATGTACATAAACATGTGTAGAACATTGGATGCAGCTCGCTTCAAATGTCCTTGATCATAGAACGATGCAACTTACTGCCTACAGTTAAACATGTATTATAAATCATTGAGCAAACAGCTCATAAACCATCAAGGTCTACATGTACGAACATTTGTCCCCTGGGCTTGGACTTGATATTTCCTTTGGGACAAGAAGTAATATTTGACAACATTTCAAAATTAAATATGTATAAACGTAATCATCCCATTTCTTTTAGTATACCATGCTATAACATTTGTCAAACTAATGAATATATTTAGTTTGATCTCTAGATGCACCTTTACAACCAGTTCAAGGAAAGTTACTTTTGTTCTAAATAAATGATGCATTGCTTTGCCAAGAGGCTCGGTGTTAACCATGGTTGGTTTTTTTAAAAAACATTTTGAAGCTGGTACTATGAGCATACAACATAGATCAATATCACCAATTTAAGATGTGCTTCACCGTGACTGCACTGCATCCATAACTCTTTTGTCCTGAGAGAGAAAGATAGGAAGACAATGAGAGGGGAGAGGGAGAGAGAGGATGGAGAGTTGGAGGGAGACTGAGATATGAGATTTAGAGAGAATGAGGAGAGAAAGAATTCCACTTCATAAGTATACATGTTTAGTATGTATCTTTATATCCAGAAGGATTTTCTTTCATAACGCAATACATTTATTTGACTACTTTTCATAATAATTTACATCCTTTGTTTAGTTAGACAAGGACAATGTAACTCTACATGCACTTAGCCTTTTAGCAAATTTGGATACAATGCCCTTATCTGCATATGGCATTTCGGCACATCTGCCTAAATCATGTAGGTATTCAGACAACTTGAGTTCAGGGTGAAGTTCATTCCATTATCTGATTCGTTTATATACATCCAAAAGCTTTGGTGAGCAAAGAAGGGCAATTTTTATGCTTGGTGTACAATTATGTGCAAATTGTCCCTCAGAGTTGTATAGTGTGTACATTGCACCGCCAAGCCTGCATTGAGATGTAACCCAGTTGTGGATAGGCCCTAGAATATTAGGTAGAAATAGACATTCAATTTCCATTTCTCTATTGGATTGACATTTGAAGATTGTTGGGCCATTGTCTGTGTACATAGAACAAACAAACTGCAGGATACATGTACACTGTACATTGCAGTCTGTATGTAATATCAGATGGATTCTTTTGTAACAAGATATACAGTTTATACATCAGATGGAAAATTAATAAATCATTAAAAATAGTATATTAGTAGTTCTGTTGATATTATGAATTAAGAACAAACAAATTGTAGGGTACATGTACATTGCAGTCTGTATGTAATATCAGTTGGATTATTTTGAAACAAGATATACAGTTTATACATCAGATGGAAATTAATTAAGTCATTCTAAATGGGATAAAAGTAGTTTTGTTGACATTATGAATTAAAAACAAACAAACTGCAGGTAACGTATACATCACAGTTTAAAAGATGAATTGAATTCTTTTGTAATGAGATACAGTTTATACATCAGATGAAAATGAATTAATAATAAAAAAATGGGATATTAGTAGTTTTGTTGACATTATGAATTGAAAATTGCATCAAAATCTTAACTATTACTCAGACTCAAACAGTGTTGACAGAACTATTGCTTTTGTTACATTATCTGGATGAAAATGATATGTAGGGAGTATGTTGTCAGTTGTATAGGTTTATGAATTACGATTGAATATGGATGGCTAGCTATTTATTGTAAAATGGCCACTGAATTTTAGAATAAACAGAATTAATATTAATTTTTATTACATTTCCATTAAACTATTCACTTCATTTTGTCTGGATCTTTTCACTTCAATGATTTCATTGTGTTTTTTGCTGTTCTTCCTGCACTGATATGATTTTAAAATCTTGCTGCTGTTTTCATGTTTTCTGTAGTATTCAGAAGTTTATTTCAGTGTTCAGTGTGTTTGGTTGTATTAAATTATATAACAGTTTTCTTTGTCTGCAACTACAAGCATGTGCAATAAGTATAGATACACAATATTTCTTTGTATGCCAATCAATTATCTTTTTTAAAATTTTGTATTAATTTTGTCTTTTTTTTTTATAAAGAAACACTTGTTAAAAAGACATGAACAGAAATGTAATTTTAGTACATCTGATTCATATCTGATGTATTTATATGCTAGGGATAACTTTTTACTAATTTAACTCAATATTATTCTGTTTTGCTAAATGTGCTTAAATAATAACAACTGATACCAGTGTTTATAGAGGCCTGCTTCTTGAAACGCAGAGAAGAAGAATAGATATTGCATTTATTGGGTTTAAAATTCTTCCCCTTACCCATTTGAAGTAATATTTCTGCTAATGTGTCAATCAAGTTTGATTTGTGGTTGGACCTGGAAATCAGCTCTGTTCTTTTTTATTTAGACTTCCAAATTATAGTAGTTTTTTTTCTGCTTTAGATCCCCTGATAATGTCAAAACTCTTGGATATATCACCACTCATGATAGATCAGTGGAAATTAGCGGATATTGATGCAATAGAAACACATTTACATTTTTATTATCGACAAAGGAATCCTTCTCCATAAATGTTCATGTTTGAGAGCTGTGGATGTACATGTGGGTGGATCTCTTTTGACATCAAGCTAAGGGTGAAATATGGAGATGAATCGCTCTTAAATCAATCAGATATTCTGTCCAGGCGAGATCTTGACAGTTAAAAAACAACTACTTTACCCAGAGGTATTGAGGGGAATATAGATGAGTGGTTAGAATAAGATGTCCAATCATTATGCCTGCTCCTGTGTGTTTGAGATGACTACTGCAGTTGCAAGTACATGTGTGTGTACTTCATGCCCTCCTGCAGGGATCTACATGTATCGTGGAAGAAATTCAAGTGTACTATTGAGTCGAACACGACGAGCTTTCCATATAGGTCTATACATGTAGCTTGATTGTCTCATAGGATCAAAACATAATATATTTTAAACAAAAAACAAATATGAGCCAATAATTTGTATCCTGAAAAGAAAAAAAAAATCAATGTTTTCTTTATTCCCCCTCATTCCCAGCTGGGGAAGGTTACAGTGAAATTGCATAATAAGAAACACTGATTCAAGCCATCTGTGATATGTACACTGAAATATATATGTGAATTAATTACCACAATACTGCTAAATATGTTTCTATTTAATGAATAAGAAATAGAACTTTAGTTATCTACTGAAGATCGATGATGTAAATGGACAGGTCTCAAGTTTTAATTTTAAATTAACAGTTTTGTTTACAAAATTGAAAAAAAGACAAGGATAGCCTGCATGTTCCAAGTACACACTTACCCACTTGAATATTATTAAGCCTCGAAAGGCTCAGATACAACATCTACAATGATGTACACGTCCTGTGCATATATTTCAATAAGGCATGCTTCTAAGGAAAGCAAACTGACAGTATGTCATTTAAAGGTCAAGCCTGTTATTACTCGGCTTATATTTTTCATATACCGCGGTACAACCAGTTTGGGGAAAATCTAGTTTGATGACGGTTTTTAGTAAAAGCAGATTCTTGCTCTATTGAAGATTATTCTTGCAGGTTGTTATTTTGTTGATGTTGTCGCAAAAGAAAATGTGTACAATTTTTATTTATATTTACTAAGGTTTCCTAAGATAAGGTTACTAATACTAATATTGTAGGTTTTCAGTTTTCAATACATATTGAGTGAAAAGAGCATCTTTAATGAAGCGGTAAATGTCTCCAATGCACAGAGACACTACTTTACAAGAGAGAGAGAGAGAGAGAGAGGTCTACAGATGGCATATATATATAATATATATATATACATATATATTTATTTTTTCCCACAATTTTTGAAAAGTTTATTATTTAAAAAGTTGTCAACTAGAAATGTAGATTGGCAAGCTACACGTTTGTCACATGTTTTTTCCACCCCTCCTCCTCCCCCTTCCCCTCACACCTTACAGCTACCACCAGGGCGTGGCGGACGCCCCTTGTTTGCCCAGGAGCTTGGTATGTTGACACCCAGTAAACCTGGTGAGGGCTCCGACAAGATACCCCTAGGTGCTGGAGGAGCTAGTGATGCTGTCAGCAGTGCAGGAGCGGAAGATGCAGGCGTGGCGTCAACCAACTCCTCTGGTACCGAGGTAAGACATGTCTAGCTTCAGGATATCATCACAGTCACAAACACTCCGAAAAGATTACAGCCAGGGGGTCGGGAGCAGCTATCACCATTATAATTACCTGCGTGCATGGTGTGTCTCCATTAGTCTGTGATTTCAAAATGACTCGCTAATTGTGAGCCGTGGAAAGAAGCCTGATACCAAAATAACCTTGATATTAATTTGGATCCAAGGTAATAAGCCTGATCACAAAATAATAATTTAAATTTTACGGTGAGAGTGTAATAAGCTGGCTATTTAATTTCAGCGCTTGGGATACTCCCTCAAGTTATTTCCTCAGGTCGTCTTGTTCTAGTTCATGGTGCATTAGACACACTCTGATTTATTTCTTGTTTACAACATGCACAAGTGCACTGCTGCTGTACTGACATACATTTGAAAATCATGTCTCCTGTACAGCACATGATCAGCTCGGGTTTAATTAAAGTGAGTTCTAGACAAAAAGCTTCAGTGTGTCTGTATTCACTGCTATTCTTAGATTTGTAAAATGAATATTATTCAGGTTAAATATAATCATTGAGAGAATGAATTGAACCATAGAGTATTCTTTTTCCTAGTGTTCTAGTGAACAAAGCTATGATATTCACATGCAGTAAGAATGTACATGTAATGAGAGTATCTAAAATTCATAACGCACACTATGGAAACAGTCACTTGTATTATGAGGCTCATGCATGTACATATTGTATCCCAAACAAATCTCACATTTGATAATCCAACAGTGATTATGAAAATTGGAAGTAGATAAGTAATGAAATCCCTGCTGAAGAGCACACATGGCTATTCATCATATACTAGTAGTTTGTGTTGATAATTAATATCCCTCTCTCTCTCTCTCTCTCTCTCTCTTTCTATCTCTCTTAGGATACTGTCCCCAAAGCCGAGTTTGACTGGAGCAACAGTGGTCTTATTAACCCTTTAGATGGTATGTCATCATTAAACTATTTGATATACACAAAAAAGGGTAAACACATTACCTTAATTAGCATTGGGTGGGTGTGGCCATGTTTGACTGGAGCAACAGTTTGATTAACCTGTTAGTGCTACTATATCCATTATTAATACAATACAACAGAGGGTATAAGGGTGTTTTTTAGTAGGGCCAATTTCTTTCCAGATATGTGAATTCCTGAGGAAATAAAAGCAAGAGGGATCAGATTTGTTTAAAATCAGCATTAATGACATATATATATGTATATATATATATATATGTATATTTTAATTATTCACATTTTAAATATAATATCTACCCACACTTGTTCTTAACATGTTCTTATCTGTTGAAATGTATAAATGAATAATGCCGACATGTAAACATGATTGATCCAGCTGTGGTTGCTTTTCATGTAAAAGGATTTGTACAAACATGTTTTGATATCATTAATAAACTTTATGCCATTTGGAACTATATATAAATCATGTTGGCATCATACAGTGTTGGTTAGGAGACGATAAGAAATTGGATCAAGCCATATTACACTCAAGAAGTTACAATGTAAACTATCTGATTGGCTGCCAAAGTCTACTTGATTTCCATGTTTAATAAGCAAATTGTGTATTGTATGTTAAGCAAAATATGTTGTGGGAGTCACAATTTGCTTATTCAGAGGGCAAATATGAATATGATCTATTCATTCATGACCATAGTGATATCTTGGAATATGGGTTGTGTTTATTATATGAATGGGGTTATACTCTTTCTTCCATGGTTCAAAGTCCCTTCTTTAATTGACGGTCATGATGTTTACTCTAATCATCACCTATCTGTTTGGAGATTGTGGGTTAATTAGCAGGTACAGGTGCACTATGTATGGAATATTATTCATCTGGTAGCACCGTACATGATGCATATGACATGACATATAAATTAGCCTTTAGGAAACATTGCATGACTATCATGGGTGACAGTGATGTGCAGTGCCAGTAATATCATAAACGGTTTATGTTCAAGAAGATTTATGAATTCTGTCAATTTTGCTGACTAGAAAAAAGCTGCCATCAACATATAAAAATGTCTCAGGGTTTTTTTTTATAAACAAAATTCAGTCATTTCAGCTACTCTCTGGTACAGTGTAGATGGAATTATGTAAGTTGGAAATAGGAGCATTGTACACCATGTCATACAAGTGCTTTGGTTTACTAGATGAGAGGTGATCTGATTCAGTTAAATCAAATAAAGATGAGTGTTTATGTAAAACAAAACCATCAGAAAAGGCAAGGACATGATACATTCAATGGATTGTATAGCATAGAATGATATATATTTGGGTATGTCATATTCCGAGTCCAATATAAAGTTGATTTTCTGACACCACAGAAAGAAAAACAAGGTATACATCTGTTATACTACATGCAGGTTGTTTGCATCTATGTTAAGTGCATTGGATCAAACATTAGTGATTAGAGAATAACTAGAAATCTTCAGTTTAGACAGTGATACAAATCAACATCACTTTTCCATCTCCCAATTTTTGCACACATTTGTAGAACTTATATTAAAAAAAACGTTACTAAATGTATGTTAATGAAACATTATGGTATGTGTACATTAATAACATGATTAAGAAAAATAGGTGTAAAAAACAAAAAGAATTCAATTTTGTAAATTGGTAAGTAATTAGGGGGCTCTGAATTTTGTTCAATTATAGTTTTCTTCTTTTCCCTTTTAATTCATTTAGCATGACCTTCCAACTATTCTCCTTTTGATCACTTACATTCCCTTCTCTTATAACCGGTTCTTATTGATACACAACAGCAAACAGCTTAAACCTGGACTTTTTCGCCAATGAGCGAAAGAGCTCGTCTTCTAGACATAAATCTAGATCAGGTAAAACTCCTAACATTGAGAAGACACTCTCCCAAGGATAACTGACCATATTAATTATATAGTTTAGTGTGCATGTTCTTTGATTTCTTAGATTTTAGTTGCTTTTCTTTTTCTTGTTTTGAGTTTGAGTAGATACAGTGTTGTAGTCTTCGTGTTTTTACAGATTTGTGGCTTGCATGTTGTTGCACTCTCATTTTTTGTCAGTACAGTTTGGTTTCAGTTTGATTTTTATACTTTTTCTTCTATTCTCATTTCTCACAGAGTTGCATATATATTATAAACTCACTCTACTTGTGTAGTTTGTAGACACATTATTGTATTCATACTTTATAGTAATTGTGGATTTATTTTTGCATGATTTGCAGTGGGTTTTATGTTGCTCTTATTATTTCTCCACCAGACAATTTTTTTCCTTTCTCTCTTTTGGGAAATAGATGAAGCTGGTGAAACTAAAGGAAATTTAGACAGAAAGATGATTGAAGACAGGATGTATCAGTGAGTGAGAGAGAGAATAAAAGAGAGAGAAAGAAAGACAGAAAGAAAGAGAGAGAGAGAGAGAGAGAGTGAGAGAGAGAGAGTAGTCAGGGAGGGGAGACATTGAAAGACCATATTAACCTTTCATGATATGTAAGAGCTCACTTTGTTCTGTAATCGCCTTCCTAGAAAAATGACTTTCTCTTGAAAGCCTGTAGCATAATCAGTCCCATTTCATGAGCATGTAGTGCTTGCTGTCATGTACAGTGAAAAATCAAGAATTAAGATGCACTCCTTTACCCTGGAATACAAGGTGTTGTACAAAGTCCTAGCAAGGCTGATCGTGCTAAGATATACCTGTGTACTAGTCCTTTCCTTCTTACTCTCTCTCTCCCTCTCTCTCCCTCTATTTATGTAGTGGAATTAGAGGGGCAAGCATAAAACATTGCCTGTCTGCTGAAAGCTAGAGGAGTGTTTAATACCTCTGTGTAGAAATAATTGCATCCTCTTCTGGCTCTCAGCAGATCATATCCAAGTTCAATTCCAAAGAAATACCATGCTGAATGGATACAAAGGCATGTGATCCTAGTAACACTAGTCCCTCTTTTTTTATTTTTCTTCCTTCCTTCAATCCAGATCGCTTGTTTGAATAATAAACCATGAAAATGTACTCTTGAGAAGTGTTATGATATAGTGAATGGGATGAAATTGAATGACACAAATATGGCTTTGCTTTACTTCATACTCTAAAAACAAATCACAAGATACTACATGTATTGCATATTCAAAAGCCACTATCCCTCAAGTTTGCTTTCTCTCAAATTCTACAATGTCTGACTTCATATAGCGACATAGGTTTCAACAAGAGAGGGCACTGTAGTACCAAAAAAAAAAGTAGGTCACACATGCCTAATATTGCTGTAACAAGAATCTATATGTGTATCCGAGCCAGCCCGATTCCATGATATCTCATTTGGAAACAGCCCTATCGGCAGAAGTGTATGGATTTATTTCATTATCTGACACCAGTTGTAGCAAATCAAAAAACTTGATTGTCCAAATTGGAAATTTAACTCCTTACTTTTAGAGCTTAAAGGAAACCTAAGCCCAAAGAATAAGTGTAGGTATTCTGAAAAATGAGATGTATTCCTGCCCTTTGATGTACAATATTCCTTACAAAATTGTACAAGATATATATAAATGAAGATATTCCTGGCATGATGTGATGCCTTTCAGCATGATATGGGTGCAGCCATTTTCTGGAAAATGTGACGTACCTGTTGAAGTTGTACTTGTATCATGCACCAAGCTTTAGTTGGAAAGAATTTTTAAATCGATAATGAAACCTTTACTTTTCAATTTAAAAAAATGATAACTGAGATGATAGAAATTATATTAGGTGAAAAATAAATAATAGGGGCACAATTGTAACAAAATTCATTTATAAATACTTCACCATAGCAGTTGACAAATCTATTTCATTTATGAGAAACCTTCACCCCAGAAGAGCATTAACTTATTTATGCAATTTGCATTCTGGCAATTATAGTACAAAGGATAATAGCAGGTGAATGAAATGCTTCATCACCACACACATCTGGGAAAGAAGCATCCATAAATTTGAATACATTTACTTGATAAACGACTTCGCATAGTACGTCACATTATCAAGAATGTCCTGCTGAGAAACTGTACTTTATTTTTGCTTTATACCTCTCTCATACACTTTGATGGGGAATCTTGTAGATTTATGGGTAATAATATAATAAATCTCTCAGAATAAGTAAATTATTACTTGGGGTTCGGTTTCCTTTAATGACATAGTGAAATGTTAATTATTTTACTTTAGGGGATGATTTAGATGGTGCTATACATGTTGTCATTTTTCAAAAAAACTGGTCAGGGACAAGATTTGACTGTCTGGTTTTGAAATGCAAATACAATTTAGATTTTGTTGTATATGATGTATATATATATATATATATATATATGTAGATTTTATCACTTTTATTTACATTTAGCTAACACAGGAACCATACAATGGTGTGTTGATTTCAAATTTTCTTGAAACGTCTTCTTTTATGCTGGACCTAGTGGACTTTCCCTTTTCTGTCTGTTAAATTTTGATTATAAACAAGTTCAAATGACTCCCAGAGCTTTGCTGCTGAAAAGAGTAAATGCTATAGTAGCTTTAGATTATTTAAATAAATCAATGGTATTTAGTCTATGCGCAATTCACATGGGGTTGTGAAGTCCTGAACTTCCTGTTTCCAATATAGACTGCTGTTTCTTCTCTAGATAAGCATGCCCTTTTTCTTCTCTTCAACAAGCAATTATCAACTTGGACTGATTGATATTGAAAATCGGTGTTACTACATGCCAGTAGCTTTCTATTTTCTTGAAAGAATACCGGTAGTGCTTTTTCCCCTTTCATTTTCATTCTAAATTGATAATACAAAGTGGATGATTTGATTTTATGGCTGTCAGGACATTTTTCTCTTTCTATATTTTAAGTAAACGATCTTGTTTCTTTCCAATGCAATGATACACACTATACTTTCACCAGTGTGCAGATTTTGCAATGTTTTGCAGACCTTTATAGGAAATATACCACATAAAATTCCTTTGATTCTTCATATCTCTTCAAGTTATTAATGTGACAATGTTATTGAATTCCAGCTGCTACAGTGTTAATTAATATTGTGATGCGACAGCAAAGCCTTCCTGATCACATGCATACATGTAAATGTGCAAATACGGAAGACCAGTACAGTACCAGTACTTTTTTTTGTATTTCCAAGAAAACGACTTGGTGTGATGCTTCTATCCTTCACTCTCTTTTAACATTTCTCTGAATCTCTCTCTCTCTCTCTCTCTCTCTCCCTCTCTTTCTCTCTCTCTCTCTCTCTCTCTTTCTCTCTCTCTCTCTCTCTTTCTCTCTCTCTCTCTCACATTTCTCTCCATCTATCTCTCTCTCTTTCTCCCTCTTTCTTCCTCTTTCTTTTAATCTCTATCTCCCTTAATTCTTGTTCCTATGTAACATAACTACCCGTTCATCTATTGTGCTGTGCATGTCGTGCATGATGGTCATTTTAATCATCTTGATTCCTCATTAATATTCAACCTCTGCACATTCCATTATTCAGTATTCATATTTTCAGCTACATTTGCCTATGTCTGATAATTTGATGCAAGTGATAAAACTAGCAAAAGGAATTGCTCAAAAGAATTGCTCGTAGCTTATTTATAAGGAAAGTTGCATCAATAAATGATTTTGAAAGCCAGTGGGACAAACCTATGTATGTGTATCAATAACCAACTTATTGCAGGAAAATAATGACTTTTATCTATACAACAGAAACATTTTCAGGATGTTAAAAAAAAGTGGATTTTTCTTGCAGTGTGGATATGAATTTGTGTTAAGTTTTTAAAATTTATATTTGCAATATGTATCATCTCTTCTCTCTAATCTGTATCCTCAGTGCAAAAAGTGGATCCGGAACTCCTGGACCTAGCAGTGAGCCCATCTGACCCTCCACTCAAACCAGCATTGACTCCATCCTCCTCCTCCAACCAATCATCCTCATCATCCTCCTCATCCCAGAAGAAGTCTCCTACCGCCCTGGATGAGATCCTCAAACACTCGTCATCATCCATGGTCAAACAGAAACCAAAGCGAGAGACGGGTCTCAGCTCTGAAGCTAACTCTGTCCTGGATTCACTCCCTGATCTCTCCTACATGCTGGCTAAGGTCCTCATGTTCCCTGTCGCTTCCTCCAACTCAGCATCTCCATCCAAACTGGCCAAGAGCGATGCGGTCCCCGGCACCGGCTGGGCGGAGTCAATCTCATGACAGGCAGATAGGTAGCCAGTAAGGATGCAGTCTCAAACATGGGATGGGCCAAGTCAATGTCTTGACAAACAGACGGAAGCCCCTCCCATTTCTGGCATGGTCTAGTTGAAATGACTCAACATGGACACACATTTCATTTACATGCAAGAAATATTTCTATGTTTTAATGATTAGAGGAAGGAGATCAAGTGGTGAGGGTAAGGGATCGGTAATCACACTTGCAGTAATCCCTGTCTTGCATTTTACTCCTCGTATCTCAAATCCCTTGCAGACCTCCATGTCAGTAAATAGTACATGAATGTTGCATCACTATAATCAATACAGGTACTGTATTATTCACATGATCAATCCTACATATTTCATGTGTAATAAACTAATATACTGTAGAAATATACAGTGGTACATATAATACATAGAGGTATACATGGTTGTATGTTCTACAATGATCATGTCCATTAAGGAGCAGAAAGCAATAATATCTATCTCAGAGATTTAAGGAGGTTTGTGGCCATGGATAAGACTCTCATCTTGCAGGTAACTTAATGCCGATGCCTCTAGCTGTATCGGTATTCAAGTTTTCCCATGACATTGCTCATAGCATCACAAGCCTGGTCCAAACGTGATGCGGTAAACCACCTTCAGAAAAACAAAGAACTTTGAAATATACACCCTTTTATGTGTTGATAAATGGCAGGAAAAGATAGCCAAAAGGAGATCCACTCGACAAAGGCAACTCATCATTCTTAGCTCTGTGTGTTATGATATACAAAAGAGTGGAGCATATGCTTATTTCAGGCAGTGATTTATTTAAAGGGGTCCAGTAACTTTGTCTCAGATTCTGAAACAAAATCTTGAATTTAGCTCATGCTGCAATGATAATTATAAACCTTTAGGTCAGTTAGAAACCCCATGACTTTTACAAGCCGATCGCCTGTCTGATTATCAAGATTTTTATGATTGAAATTACAAATTTTGAAAACTGTTTGGGGAAAACGAGTATGGTAAAACCAGTCACTTCAAGATTTTTACTTTTTTGAGGCACTTGATCGTTTTGAAGCGCAATTTTTTAGGGCTTCAATATTACACCATATCACAGACACTGATAACACGTAGGGCCATGCATCTCAGATTTAACATTGAAGAACGATGCCTTTAAGGTGGGTTACTGTTTGAAGGAGGCTTCATGAAAGTGTTGGGGTAGAGTTGTTTGAGCACTTAGGAGATGTGAAGGGGTTTGAACCCTGGCACAGGCAAGACATACTTTCCTTAGGCAAGACATTTAATCTACTTTGTATTTCTGTACCCAGATGCATAAATCAACATGCAAACATCATTGTTGTTCAATAATAACATGCTCCCTAGGTAGACTAGAGAGTGTGAAATTGTAATACAGTAAAGATGTTTCATCATGTATTGGCACATAAAAGAATATTATCATCATTATCAGTGTTGATCTTAATTGGCATATAGCTATCATATCTACACCCAAGTAATGTATCCCTCTCCTTTTAGTATACCGGTAAGTAATAGAATTTAGTCGATCAGAAACATCTGAAATAGAGAGAGCCAAAGGAAATCTGTACGCAAACCATTTTCTACTTATCATGCTATTGAAGAGATATATTCGGACCTATGCTACTATACATTGTTTTGTTACATGAGAAAAGAGTGTACATACTTCACAGAGAATCTATATATTCCTACTGGTTGTGTTGATATAAGTATTTTATCAATGGGATGAATTCTTTTTTTCACGTTTCATTCCATTGTGTATGTCTTTGTGAGTAGGCTCTATTGATAATGAGTGACATGTAATTTACTAATGACCACTTTATATAATATTCCCATATTATATTAGAATTTGGGAAGAATTATTATTTAGTACTTAATTACCTTTGTGATTTAATAAATGAGAGTATGTTCAACTTATTGACTGAAAGATATTTGACCACTTTTCCCCATTTAAATTGTTATTTCTCGTCCATGTGATGGTTGGACTTGATAGACTTGTGAAATGAATTGAATTTAGACAATATGTACTACTTCAAAATTAAATGACTATGAAAACATACATGGGTATTATTGCTTGTGCTATTACACTTCATGGGCTTATATGTACTTTCTTGTTTATAAGAGCATCTTGCTTGAATTCATAGGCAGTTCATAGAAAAATCTTAGATTTCATTTCATGATAAATGGGATCTTTTCTTTTTTCACGTTTCATTCCATTGTGTGCGTCTTTGTGAGTAGGATAATCAATTCTTTTCACAAAATTTGATTGTGGATTTTAATTAAGGGTTAGTTGGTTTCTGTCCTGAAATCCATGATTACTAGTTGTTTTTTCACATTTTATAAAATTTTATCTTTTTATTAAGGCTTTGTTAGAGCTAGATTGAAAAAGAAATAAGATGGATGTCTCATCATACAACCCATAACAATTTGAATTCCCAGCAAAATATTTGCTTGTATTTTTTTGTGGACTGGTATCAGTTGGTTTGTGGAAAGTATTCTATATATTACTATTTGACTTATAAGAGGTCAAGTCTGTTTCTATGAAGAAATATATATACCATGTATTCATGTTCAAAATCTGATGGGCGAATGTATTCTAGTATTATTTCATTATAGTGGTATTTTTTTTAAAACACTATATATCAGTATACTTGTCACTGCTGATTTTGTGAATGGAAGTATTATTTGCTTTGATAAGATCAGGATACTCAACATTCCCCGTGATTGCATCAGTATGCTGCCCTCTAGTGACAGAATACAGACAATGTATGCAAGTCTTTGTTCTGTCTGCTATGCACTTGTGTGTCATGCTTACCTTTTCCTTTCAAATGATATCATGCCTGTACAGACAAAGAAATATTTCTTGTTACCTCAAAACTAGTTTGACCTCGGGCGGTAGCTTTCAGAGGCATTGTTTGCTCTGTGTGACATCTAGAAATCATAGTTCACTTGCTCCATTGACTTACCTGAAGAGTCTACCTGCTGCATATTGTATCATTCTTGGAATTAAGATAAAAGCTTTATGATAAAGAAAGAGATAGATATGTTTTTCATGTAGAAAGAATAATTGAGGGGCTGGATATTGTTTATATCAATTGACTTTGTCTCCCTTTCAGAAGAAACTCTGCTCAACGTCCATAGATATTAGTAATATTCAATGTATTGTTGAGGTGTCTCGAATTTCACTAACTTTTTTAATTATTATGAAAAATATATAATCAATCTTCCTGCTTGTAGAGCTACATGCACTTCCACTGTAAAATGTTCTGAAGATACTGGACTTCTGCCAGTATCTATGTGATGGGTTAAGATTGTTATAGAAGAATTAATGTAGTTTGTTTAAGGCGTGATGACACACCATTAGCTGGAGTAATGTAGTTTATAGGGAGGGAATGGATGGCTGAGCCGGCATGCAATGAGTTGTGGATATCTGCTGTAATTGGGCTTGTCAGCTCACAGGATATTGAAGACACAGATAGTGCTTCTGACTGGGGCACCTGTTGATGGTCTTTGTTTAAGTGCAGTAATCAAAGCGAGTGGAGGGCAGCAATCAAACTGACATAACTGGTCATCATACTGTCCACTCATATTGACCAACCAGGGCATTGACCAGACCCTTGCCAAGTTCATGGTCATTTCAATCATTCTCTCTCACCTTAATGAATAGTGATGAGGTTCAGTCTTAGATTACTGCATTTGTAACTGTTGATCTTTTAAAGGTTCCACCATTTAATAGTTTTTGAAAGTTTCCTGATCTTTCAACTATATATAAATCTATTTGAAAGAAATGGACAAACACATATAATTTGAATCCTTAGCAAAATTATCCTACATCATGTTTGAAAGTAAGAATTTACCTTTAATATTTTGTCATACCTAGATGAATAAATCTGTTTTAAAAATGCATTTCAAACAAGGCTTGAAGCTTGTAATTATTAGACAAATTAGTTTCATCCATAGGGGATGGATATCTCACGCTTTATGTTTCTAGGTTATCTAGCTAACCCTTAAATCTTGGGAAATAATTTGGTTTAATGAAATGTAAATGTTGCCTTTAAGCAGTTGAGTAAGACTAAGATGAGTGTGACTCACTCTGAACAGAATGTCATTTATAATTGAAAGGAAGAGGAAAAGTGGCTGTACAATGCCTTTACCAACTACTGAATACAGTAGTTCAATAATTATCTGTGATGGTCTTATGCTTGAGAATGAAAAGAAAAGTTACAGAAGAGTAGGGGTCTAGAGACTACTTTCATGATTTACAGAGATTGTAGGTTTTGTATTATCTTCTTTTGCAATGGAAGAGTTTCTTGGCTGATCTTTGATTTTACATTCAGAATTTCTGTTACAACAGAAGTCTCATATCCATTTACTTTTTCAACAAATTCACAACTCTTGATATAGCAATTGACTGTTGGTTCTTTTGGGTATCACCGTATCACCGTAACTAATGATTGGTCACACCAAGAGATTTGTCATGCAGTCATGCAGTGCATATCTAAATCAGGGATATTGATGTTATAATGGGTGGGCAGGCATATTAAATTGGATACTCCAATAGTCACTTGAGTGAAATGGTATTGAAAGAGTAGTTGTCAGCTTCAGTGGGTCTTTTATCATACAATCATCACTCAATTTGCTTGGTCTTACGGTACTGACAATGATTTCCCCTCGCACTACCCATACCAGTTCCCTCCTAACTAATAGCCCACTCCCTTACTTTGCTCACATTCATAGTTTCCTTGTTGTCCCTAGTTACAAATCAAAAGACTCCCTTTTATTTGTATTTTATCACTGGAGACGGCTGGGTGACAGAAAACAATTCTTTTTCATCTTTTGAATGGTAAAAATCAGACGGCCTTGACAAAACAGGCAACCTTCACGGTAGAAGAGAGAAGCTATTGTATCAAAGTTTGAAAACAAGTTGTTGTAACAAAAGAAAATTGTCTGACAGGCAGATGTTGTATTTGATATATTCATGCCTATCACAGATATATAAATATACTGCCGATAAACATGTTTATATCAACATATATTGCTGCATTGTACAAGTGTGTAATGCATTCAACAAAGATTGTGTATTTATTTGTTTGTCACTAAATACTCTAAACATGAATCATAGAATACTGCCTGGCTGTGTGTAAACAGAATTGACAATGCAATATCTGTGTCAAGTCTGTGTTTGGCTTAGAAGTATGTTTTTCCTTACATCAGTTACGTGCTAATGTTTATTTCTTTGTTATCTGGTTTTTGTTTTCCATTTGTGGGCTAAACACACTTGTTTCAACAACAACAAATAATTGGGGTCCACTGATGTGTAAAGAGTGGAATACTAACAAATAAAATACACAAATTTGGTTACTATTTTTTTTTAAACAGTAATCAGATGTGATATATCATTATCACTTACTTGCATTTTATTGTTTGTAGTCAGTACCTATGTTGTATTGCTTACTTGATTTAATAACTTGATTCCCCTGAACCATTATTGGAAAAGCAGACTTTAGTACAATTCTTTATTTTAATGCCATGTTAGCAAGACATTTACTTTCTTTCATGAAATGTTTTTAGTTTTTCTTCAAATCACTTTTCATGGCATGGGCTAGTCAGAACTGAACCAGAACGATAACAATTAGTCGCTCCCAAATCAATTTTCCTATGGTTCATATGAAACTGCATTGGAAACCGTTTTTCTGGAGGATGATGATGATAATGATGGTATGACAAATTATGTTGCAATTTATCTTTTAATGATTCTCATTTTAACTTGTTGGGATTGCTTGACAAATGAATTCCTTAGGCCAGATATCAACAATATTTGTGAGCTGATCATTCCACTCCTGTGATGTAATATCAGATCAGCTGAGCCACACAGGCAGTGTCCATTGTGTTTGATTCACAGCACCCCAACAATTTTCTAGCAGTCAAAATTGTTCAAGTAGAACCACTTTTAGTGCCATGGTTATTGTTATTTAAATGGCATAGTTTATCATTATTGTCACAGTTCAGGTCTGGCTGGCCCTTACCACCAGGTCTGTAGAATTTACCTTTGTTCTCTCTCTCTCTCTTTCTCTACACATTTCCAACCAAACAAGATCTGGCAGTTCAGTAGTAACTTAGTGATATACAATGAGATCTCGGGTTGGAGAATATGAAAAATGTAACCAGCAAACATCCTATAAATAAATGCGTATTTTGAGCTTATTTTCTTTTGAAAATAGGTGATCCTTTGTTTATTCCTTTCTTATTGATAGGTTTAGACAATTTTCCATGAAAGGTCCCTCCCATTATAACAGATATGATCAATGTCATATACCGGATTGGGATGTTTGAAGAATGAAACGTTACCATGGAGATTGTTTTGGGCAAGGGGAAATTCCAAAATCTGTTTCAAGTGTTATTTCCTTCAGTGACATTCCGGTGAAGGCTTCGAATAAATGAGTCATGTTTAGTAGTAGTAGGCTTGAGGGGAAACTGATATGCCATATTCCATGCTTTCATATACTGGAGGATGTGCTTCTAATAGTCTGGCAAGGGCAGATCTGTGACACCCTATAGTATAGATGAAGCTCCGTGGCCTGCACTTTTCTTTTTGCACCCCTGCTCCCCCCCCCCCCCCCAATAAAAAGAAAGATTTGTGGAGTAAAGCTTTTCATTTTATTGTATCTCTAATAGTGTACAGCACTATATTGAATGTAAACAGCTAGTCTATCCAGTTCCCAAGATTATTGGTAACGTTCAAATTCTCCCCATATAATTATATATCACTTTTCTTAAAGTAAATTTATAAGGACATACTGGTACTTGTACTTGTGTCATGAGGGTGTGGTATTATGCATAAGTAATTAAAAGATTGTCTCCTATAGTGGCATAAATGTCTCAAATCAATTTGGGAAATGACAAGAATAATAAAATATGTTGAGTTAAATTGTAACTAGAGTGTAGCTTCTGACTGCCGTGCTCATACCAAAGGAAAGTGTTATTGTGTAATTGCCTCTTTCACCTAGATACTTCCGACTTCAGTTGTGAAATATTGATTCCGAGCCAATGCTTTTGTTGATAGAGTACATTGGGGGTGGGGTGGGGGAGCAGGAGGGGGGTATTAAAGGGGTGTGTTTCCCTGGATCTGCCGGCAGACTAATACAGACAAGGACACTTTCATTCATGGATCAATCAAAACCCAGTGCTCTTCTATGTTATTATTTCTACTTCGGAATAGGGCAGAATTTCCAGTCAAAAGGATTAATAGGAAATAAGGATCATGTTACTATGGCAAAATACTACAATATTTGGTAAATTTCCACTTTGTGGTTTCAGATTGGAAAGAAAAATGATTTCTGTTTGTGAATGTTTACTTGCGGTTAATATGTGTCATGTGACTATACAATGCCGGTTCCATTTGCTTTACAATACATTTTCAATCTGTATTTACTTCATTACACTGTAATCATGATACATATTAATAGAAATTCATTTGTGTTTAGTTGCATTTTACATATAGTTCTATAAAGCATTCTTTTATTTCATTTTCTTCTGCATATTATTTTTTGTTGATATTGGTTTTTATATTACTGTAAATGCTAGTCCCAACCATTCATTGCTTGTGGCTTGTCGTAACAGTAGCTTCTTTCATTCTTTTCCAAAATCACCAAAGTATAGATAATATTCATATTCAGCTGTATTGTTTTGTTTATGATTCTTTTGTTCTGTACTCACAAGTGTAAGTGTCATGATATATTTTTGTTATTGTCATGAACACCATGCTATTCCTTGAAAAAAAAATCATTTATTATATCCCATGCATACCAAGTGCAAACAAAATATGTAAAAAGAAATTTATGTTGAGCAGATGATAAAGAATATTATATGTACATACATGGTTATTTATGATTTAGACATAAGATATAATCTAGAGATATGCTTGATATACATGATTCATTCTGGTTCAAATTGACTCATTGTAAATGACATGTGACTAGAATAAAGCTGAAGATATCTAGTATCATGCATAGTGTCATGTGTGTTTGTGTACAGTCGAATGTCCTGTGTGATATTGGCCTTTTCTTGAATGTTTCAAAGGTTTAAGCGCTTCCTTTTTAAGCAGAAAGGTTTGCTGCATATGTTTTAATCAGGTAACCAACATGTCGGGCCTACACGGCGAATGACGACCAACTAATCAAAATATACCTGTTTGCATCGAATTTGATTTGTGTTCCTGCAAATTAAACTTTGAATGTAATCAGTTTTATACTTCGAAAATATGTTCAAAATGAATCATGTTCACAACTTATCCACACGAAAAATCACAAGAAACAACAACAACAAAGTTGCGAAAGTGACGATGAGCATCTAATCCGAGATATTTAGGAATTACTGTATTTTGATGAAATATTGAGGGAGGGCGTGGGTGCATGTAAAAGAACGCGTAGGCGTTTGGTTTGAAATAATGATAGAAATAATAACAAGGAACAGTAAAATGGCACTCGACAAAATGAGATACCACGCATGCCGTTATTATGTATGAATAAAATAAAAAGAAGAGAGAGAAGGAAAGAAAGAGAATATTGAGCAAAAGACAATTTAACCAAAAGAAGAGAGAAAGAGGAGGTGGGTGAACAGAACTCAATTAATAAAGAGAGAGAGAGAGAAATGAAAAATAGGTGGAGGATTGGAAGGATCAGTATTATGTGGGAGGACAGATAGACGTGTTGTGTAACTCACGCAAATGTAACAAATTTCCGCTCACCCTTTAGTTGTTTGCGTGGGTATAAACCGGTCTACGATTTAAAAATACTCGTATACCCATTATTCTCCTGAATCATAATACATATTGAACAGATCATTCTGCGTGGTGCGTTATCAAGAAATGGGGATTCCCCGTTTTAATGCCTACATTGTGGGAGCAAACGTCAGTTATTACAGGTTGTTCTAATTTGATTTCAGAAATAACGTGTTATACAGACAAATAGACATCGTCACTTTCTAAAAATAATAGCCTAAGTGACATATTGAACTTTATTTTTGCCTAAGTCATCTCTTTATGAGGCTATCCACTACATAGTCATGCTGCTTATACCCAGTTAGTATAATGGCTTAAGTCAAGTGTGTGAAGAAAATATTATATTATTTAGTAAACCCAAAGTAAATCAGTTATCTAACCCTCTTATTTCTTGTGTTTCAATTAAAAAATAATGAGCAAAAATATCATTTATTCTATGTTTGGTTGGGTTTTCTTTGTTTTTCTTAAATGTTGAAAATATTACTTCGGTCATTATGTTAAGAAGGTAGCAATAATTATGATCCTTCCTTCCTCTTCAATCCTTGGATTAATTCCGTAACAAACGATGTTCTGATTCCTTCGAATTTTAAACTTAAATGGCAAGATATCGATTATTCTAAGCTGATCGGAATTTTCTTTTCTTCCTAAACGAATTTATAGCTATTAAAAATTAAATTTAGATCCTTGTTCTTGATATAAACTATTGCTTTATCTTATTCTTTGTGCAACTGCATAGGATTTAGGATCTTTATCTTCAGTCCCGCTTTTATATGAGATGGAAGAGAGGACACCCCCATTCCATCCATCCTATAACTGAGAAAGTATACCGTTCGTGGTCACAGTCATTCTAAATAAAGGAATTGTGGAATCTCTTTAACACACCTAGCCTGGGATTAAAATATCCCCTATTATCTTGCAGCTATACTCTAAAATATATACGTATTAACATGTTTTTAAGAAAATTGCATGATTTGAAAAAAATTATGATGATAATGGCGATGATAGTCAGTGATGATACTTCTTGGTAGTAATGTAGGCAAGATTTGGGTCGCATGAATAAGACAAAAATGAAAACAATGCTACACAAAACAGTTAACATAATGACCATGAAACAACCGTGCTCAACCTAATTGCTCTCCTGTGGAATCTCACTTTGTCTCTATTTATTGTCTTTATTAATCAATGCTATTTGATTTGAACCGTTTATCTTTAGGAATGTTTCGTTATGCTTTATTTTCACCTGTATATTTTTTTCTGATGACAGACGCTTTATTCTGATTTTGATGATCCTGTAGCGTGTCAGCATTATATTATTTGATCAATCAATTCGATTTGATTTGATTCGATTTGACTTGATTTGATTTGATATGATTTGATTTGATTTGATTTGGATTGATTTTATATTATTTTATATAAATTTATTTGATTTTATTTGATTTTGATAACTTGTCTCGAATTGAGTTGACTTGATTTGATTTGATTAATATCATCAAATAGATTATCGAGGGGATCTGTGAATAAATTGTCTACCGTTAGGACATTGAGAATTTTAGTCGAAATGGCTTTTATCGCTGCATTAGCATGGATTCGATTGATTTGGGCCCTTTTCATGTCATGACAGACGATACGAGTAAAATAATCATGTCGGAAGTGAATTAAAATATCAAATAAATATCGAACCGTATCTGTATCAATACATGATGCATTGAATTGTCTTCCTGAAAAATAACCTTGAAACGTGTTGTTAGATTTACATTCTCCTTTTCTCTGTGTGAAACCTACCATGGAATAAGTCAATATGAAGACCATTTTAGTTTCTCCGAGACAAACATGTTTACCGTTTTTATATGACTTTGAGGAAGGAATTCGATTTGTATAAACCGTTAAGGAAAGTTCATGAAATTAATTAGGCTATTTAAATTGTTTTATGCATCAGTTATTTAATACAGAATTAATTGATTGGAATGACGGTGGAATCAGTGAATAATGACAAAAGAAACGGAATCAAAGTTTGAAAACGAGCAGCTTCCATTTAGTGGTTGTTGTTAATTTCATTTTAAATACGAATGATGGATGAGCCGTGTCTACTTCCGAGTTCCGGTTACTAAACATACAATGTATTTACATCAGTTATATCCATGCTAATGATATGTAAAAAGTATAAGTATGAAGGAAGAGGATTTTGTCTAAAATAATGTTTATTTCTATTTTTAACACAATGTTTTTAGACATATTGCAAGGTAAATATTATAACCGCATGGTAAAAAAAAAGTTCCCATCAAAACATGCATAGTTGAGACTGTTGAGTAGAATATCGTTAACACAAGTCAATTGTAGTGCAGTATAATGCGGCTTCTCTCTTCATTTTTTCTCCATATCCAGGCAAACGGGTTGAAGGGCGGGCTATTTTTTTACGGTTGAGACAAAAATATGTTCTTTCTTTAATTGTCAAATATCGTTCCCCTTTCAGTTGTCAACTTTGTTATAGCTTAGTGTTTAATTATTTTCCACTGGCTAAGAACGGGTCCAAACATTGAGCGGAGGGGCCAGGAAGGGGGGGGGGGGGGCGTGGTCCGCGTGCCGTTCCATTTCGTCCTCTCGCCCCTTCTCTCTCTCTCTCTCTCTCTCTCTCTCTCTCTCTCTCTCTCTCTTCTCTCTTTCCCTCTCTCTCTCACCCTCTTTTTCTATATTCTTTTTCTCCCCCTCTTTCAATTTTTAATGAGGTTCGATGGGAGGGTTACCCCCCCCCCCCCCTTAGTACCAGTGCCTTCTATGCAAGTAACTTTGATCATTGGTTTACTTGCATATCCGCGTAATTACTGTCAGGTATATAGAGGACATTCATTATTTTCTAAGACATAACCAAATCATTATCTCCTTCATCTTTCTGACCATATTTTTCTCAAGACTTAAGCCGCGCCTTATACCTTATTCTTCCCTCTCTTTCGACTTTCGTCACATTCTCCACCCCTCCTTCACCCCTCCCTTCACCAAAGGAAATACATTCATCACCATGTAACCATTCCCATGATCTTGGTGAGATTGTTTCATGCATAATAACAGTGTTAATAATGTAGGTGAATTGTCATATGCTCATGACTTTTTCGAGAGCTAAAAATAGGAGTCAAGCAAGCGGAAAAGCCCGTCACAGTTTCCTGTCTGTACTCAGTGTACGTGTTGAGGTGAAGTTAATCTGCTTTCAAGGCTTACTTCATTTATTGTCATATCTACATCAAAGTGAGTTTGAAATATACAGACTACACCATTTTATTACGGACCAGGCAGGTGGTAGTGAGGTAGAGTAGTCAAAACGAACCAGCTTGTATTATTTTTTTAACAAAATTAATTGGAGAAGAAAAGAAGTCGTTTAGTCTGGGAACGAGGTCAGATAATATAGCATGAAACCTTTTCCAAAGTAACATGTGATAATTATCATGCAGAGGTGTATTATTTCAAATTAAGAAATGTTGCATTAATTTCATCATGGGGCTTTTGTCTTGCATTGAAAGCTTCTCCGTTTTATCTTCCAGGAAAGTTACACCTAAGTTAATGAGGAGGTTAATGTTCGAATGTCATCTGTATCATCGGAGTTTGATAGAATCCCTGCAACGCCCTTTATTAAACCTAAACCTCCACATCATGCGGACCTGCGTTCCTTTCCACCAACGGACAACGTAAATGACGTGTTTTACGTGATCGTTCAGAATTAGAATACTGATGACCGTACCGAGAAGTCCCTGATTTTACTCACGAACAAAAGTAAAAGAAAATGATGATGATGATGATGATGATGATGATGATGATGATGATGATGATGATGATGATGATAATTATTATTATTTTTAGTTTTTTTTTTGTTATTATTATTTATTATTTATTATTATTATTACCATTAGAAGTAGTAATATTAATTGTAGTATTATTAGTATTATTATTATTTGTATTGCTATTATTATTATTGTTGTTGTTAATATACTTATCGTTATTATTATTGTTATTATAATTACCATTATTGTTATCATTATTATTATCATCATTATCCTCCACTTACTTCTTGTTCTTTTTGTTCTTGTTCTTGTTGTTCTTCTTCTTCTGCTTCTTTTTTCTTCTTCTCCTCTTTCTCCTTCTCTCCTCCACTCCTTCGTCATATCTGCTGAGATTCAGAAGGGCGTTATCTCTGTCAAAATGTATTATGTTAATGGCCTTCTCACTCTAAGCAGACGATAATTATCTCCTATAGATGTATCATGATTGCGCATAACAGACCATACGTCGAGCAGTCAGTAGTTATCATGTCTCATTAGAATATCACAAAGGGGTGGATGAGAAGGAGTAACAAGATCTGGTTCCATTCTTTAAAGATGTCGTGTTCATATTCATGACGTCACTTTACAAAAAAGAGGCGTGGATCCATCTTCAAGGCTGAAGGGGAGGGGACTGGCTGCACGTCATATTTTTAACCCATTTTCGGGGTTTAAGGGGGAGGGGACTGGGGGCATCCATGGGCATGGATCCATCTTGTGGAGTGAAGGGGGCCGAGGGCACTTTAATCGAAACAATATTTTGATTCATGAAACAAGTATTTGTTTTAAAAAATTGGGGGTAGTAACTGTCTCCCGCCTTCTAGTAACTATGATAACGCACACCCCTCCCAATCTCGATGTTCATACTACGAACACTGTAACTGTCATTTGTAAAAGAGTTCCACGCATAGCAAACGAAGATACATTTAATAAGGTAGAGCAAACTCGCATTCGATTAGACGTCAATACACTGTCACCAGGCCTGACTGTCACATCGCCAAAGTACCTGCAAATATTCTCGCTTCTCCACTTTGACATAAAAAATAAAACAAATTATGTGCGACGTCCATAAATATGATTGTATGTGGTGTTGGAAGAGAAGGTTGGTGTCTCTTGTATATATCATGATTATACGTGTAATAAAACTACTTTGACGATTACAATGAGAAAAATCGTGTTTTCCCCTTTTTTTCCCGGTTGTTCATGAAATTTCTGTGCATTTGTAGAAAACGAAGAACAATGAAAAGAATGCAGTGATTATAATATTTCATCCACTAGTTTTACAAATTAATTACAAATTCATGACTCTTACAGTGATTCTTAACCTATAGCTCGAGAATAATGACTGCTATTATTGCCTTGAGAAATAGGTTTACCTATGACAATAACGATTATTTTAATGGATCCCAAGATTTACAATCATAATTTTATAGGCCTCTTTCATAATGGAATTACAGTTACACGTTTGATTCAATGCCAAACCATTTTTTAATCACAATTTTTCCCAGTCAGCCTAGTTTGGTTTCAAATTGCACCATAAAAACGGTATAGCTTCCGTGTAATGGTAAATCTCTCTCTTATAGTGCGGGTTATACGACAGGGAGCCGGGTTAGAAGAATATTACCAGCATGATCAGAGTGTGTAGATTATTATAGCAAAGATTTGGAAAAAGTCATCAATGAAGGAATAGGTATACTTAATGTCCAATTATTAGCGCTTCTAGTTCATGGTGCTAGCTTTTTGCAAAAGTGATCGAAAAATGTGTGAATTATGTGTATTGTTCATAAACATCACGGGCTTAGCTTTTCACAATGCTGATTAATAAATTATTGATGGAATAACTCAATGCATAATCGTCGCTGTAAACTTATAGAAAATTAGATGTAACCTGTGAGAATCATACTGCGCAGATACTCCGGACCGAGGTTTCAGATTCATTCTTCTTATTGTTATTGTTATTTCATTTTCATTTTTCACTTCTCTTTTTCAAAATAGGCTAGTGACAAGAGTCTCTATCCCATGCAATGAGAGGAAATCGGTTCTTTGGAAGCAGTCCAACTCCCAGGCCTCAAACAAGATCTTAGATTCCCTGATCAAGAAAATACGAAGTATGGTAAAAGATGGGGGTGATGGGTTATCAACCCCCTTTCCAACGCCCATTGACAGAAAGGGGTAGATGTGGGGGGGGGGGTACCCACTATTTCTAGGTCAACTCATATTTACAAGCATGCACGTATTGGCACGCCGGGTTTGTGCGCTCTTTACAGAAATGCAAATCCACCACTGCCACAATTTGCCCCCCCCCCCATATCTGTTCTTATTACTTCCCATACTTATGGCATATTACACTATCTGAAGAAGGGTTCTACTATTCTTTGTTGAACTCGAAAGAACAAAATAGAGATAAGCAATAAGACTGTAAAAATGGCTAGAAGAAGAACAACAACAACAACACGACAACAACACGACAACAATACGACAAGAAGAACAACAAGACGAACGAGAACATGAGGAGGAGGAGGAGGAGAGGAAGGAGAGGATGAATAAGATGAAAGAGTGGGAGGAGATTTAAGAGGGCGAGGGAGGGAAGTAGGAGAGAAGGAGAAGCAGCATAAGAATAATAGTCTTGAAAGTAGCTCCAACTATAACAATAAAGAGTAGATATTATTCTTTGATATTTGAGTCTTGGAACAAACATGTAACCACGAATAAATGCTTTAGTTCCTGTTCAAGTGCGATTACGTCAATTTTCCTCCTACGTAAACGTCATTGACGTAATGGCAAATCAGAGAGAGAGAGAGAGAGTGCGCGCGTGTGTGTGTGTGGATCAATAGTATAAGACAAAGAGCAAGTTCAAAGACAGAAATATCATGTAAATGTTCGAAACCTTCATGAATACTATCTATGTAAGGAGAAAACTGAGAAAGATGACCTCTGTGAAATAGAGATACATGCATTCACAATTCTCAATTTTCACGTCATCGGTCATTTTCTTGGTTGAATAGGGAATCGCCATGCTGGTGCGAGTTTTTCACGTCAAACTGTCTCTCTTATTAATATGATAATTATTATATACCGTACATGATGCTCATGATCGCATATCGCAGCCTGCAATCATAGTCTCAGTATTCAGTCCTGTTGTCATCAACGTGTTATCCCTATAGTCTTGTGCTATCTAGAATCAGAGGCGTCGATCCACAATGTGGGTGAAGTGAAGGATACATGACTTTCTTACAGGGTTGGGGCACACGTCCCAAGTCCCAGCTATCTGTGACTTTTGTATTTATTTTTCTAATACAAAGGCATCACATTTCCCAAGCGCCGTTTGGTTATTTTTATTTTATTTATGTATTTGCCTGTGCCTAATCCGGATGGATCCGCTATTGGAGTGTGAAAGGAAGGATACACGTGTATTCCAAGCGTCTTATCCGGCAACCATCGAGTTTAACGGCCCCCAAAATGCACCACAAGATCAACACCCAAAGATCAAACGTGATAAATTCTAAATAATGTGAGAATGTGTATTTCTACAACATTTTTACTGGTCGACTAAACACATTTTTTTTTTTTTTAATTAAAAAATAAATAAATTTGACAGTACTATATCCAAACGCAGACCTGCGCAGACACTACATAAAATTGTTGAGTATCAATCCGGTATACATTTGTAATATCTGATAATATAATTTGGTAAATTCAATTTCAATGTTTGGAGGAAAGATATGGGTATTCCTATCCTATACCTGATGTTGATATTCATGTACTGTGTACACCGCCCTTTGACTAGAGACTGAGTGAGAGAGTTTACCCCGATGTGCATTGCGCAAGTTCGTATAATTCGAAAAGGAAATAAAAGGTTCCTACAAATTATGTGAAAAGGTCATAAATGTTTTGTAGCACAACCTGAAAAGATAGCATAAATGAAAATGCTCGTAAAGAAATGAATCTGAATAAAAAAAACAAAAGCTAACTGTGTACTCGTCATGTAAACGTAATATATATAAACGAGCGAGGCGAGGAGGGGGGGGGGGGTGAGCGTTAGGCAAACTCTGAAATTAATGATACAATAATTCGGCAACTGACACCTCATACTCGGAAAACCTTCACCCCATATATACAGGCACTAAATGTCCTTTGGCAAGACATTGATCTACATTTGCCACACTCAACCCAGGTGATGTAAATGGGTACCTGGCAAGAATTAATTCTTTGAAATGCTAGAGCGCCGCAATGGCAGCACAGCTAAAGCAGGGGTAATAATCTCCAAGTTTGGAAGCGCTTAGTGATTCTAATAAGCGCTATATAAAAACTAAGTATTAGTATTATTGTTATCATTATTAGTCTAATAATATACCTCGTTTATTACATTTTGTTAAAAAGAAGGATCATTCAAAATATTCGCTCATTCGCTTCACTCGCTCAAAAAAAAAAAGCCTTGAGATTAAGATTTGGACACATTATGCACGTAACATATCCTCTTATATTGCATGCCAATTGAACGCAAGTAGTTGGCATAGTTTTCAAAATACCCAACCTCCACCCCCCCCCCCCCAAAAAAAAAACCTCTCTCTCTCTCTCCCCCTCTCTCCCACTCTCTCTCTCTCTCTCTCTCTCTCTCTCTTTTCTCTTTCACTTCCATTCCCTTCTTTTCTCGCTTCGATTAAAGTCATTGTGATATGATCCATGCCTTATAGACAGAACTGATTAACGGGGGGGGGGGGTAGGCGGAACTATCCTCAGACGGGTTAGCTTATATGGATAGTCCCGCGTACTGTAGACTGATTAAAAATTGTGTTTATGTCTTTCCTATCCCTTCAAGACATCTTGTCAGTTCCATGTATTCATTTTGTTAGAATACTGTATTTAATTGACATTGATAATGTTGATAGAAAACTACCCCCCCCCCCCCCCCGGAACAGCCGCCCCCGCTGAACCACCCTCTATAGGAAAGAAATAATTACGCCCAGAGTGATTCTCCCCTCGTTAAAACTACCACCACCTAGGGTAAAGTTTTCCGGAATATAGTTGTCCAACGTACAGTCATAGAAGTCAATATTCGCAGCTCTTTTCTTCGGTAAACTTACGGAACCATAAACATGACAGTTGAACACATCAGATAACAAAACAATTAGCAGAGAAGTATCATGTTTTTTAATATTTAATGAATATCAAGGTTGATAATCTCAAAATCACGGTTGGGTTCATAAAAGACTGAAAACGTGCAAGTTTATAGCGGAAGCTAATCACGTTGCTTTCATAGAACTGGGATTATGTTACGAACAGGAAATCAACTCAACGTCGATTCGCTGTGTTGACATTGATAAAGCGTTAATTAATCACTTACTCATTCTAAATATAGTTCTTTTATCTCATGGTTGAAACTATTTTGAGAACAGACAAGGACAAGATTAATCTTACCATGTTTGGAATCGCTGCTGTGACATCTTGTCGAACTAAAATGACACCTGCAAGGCAGGGAAACCTCAAACAATCACAATGACTTGCGGGTGTAAAAATCACTCTCCTAGCCTCCAAGCAACTAAGAATGAGGGAGAGAGATAGAGAGATAGAGAGAGGGTGAGGCAAAGAGGGAGACAGGGAGAGGGAGTGAGAGAGAGAGGGAGAGTGAGGGAGAGAGAGAGAGGGTGAGAGAGAGCTAAACAGAGAGAAAGCTCAAGAGAGAGAGAGAGATAAAGAGAGAGAGATAAAGAGAGAGAGAGAGAGAGAGAGAGAGAGAGAGAGAGAGAGAGATGAAGAGATTTGCATTTATTTCTTTTTATATGCTCCTCCAATCTCCTTTTTTTTTGCCTTTGCTCACATGCCGTCAGCCCCCTACTTCCCCTAAAAGTTACAGTCTCAAAACCTAAATCAACACATTTTTGACTAATTTCCAATCTACTTTCTCACTGTCAAAATGTATTTATTGCAGAAACGAAAGATGACCATGAAATTAATTAGAAAAATATATACAATGCACAACATGAGTGTAGAAATATTTTTTGTATCCGGTTATAACTGACGCACAAAGTTGTTATTTTGAAACCTTTCCGGTAACCTTTCTCTTCCGTAAACATGTTGAACGTGGAATACAGGGGAAAGTCCCGGTGTCATAGATAAAAGGAATATAGAAAAGATACTCTTTTGCAAATCAGGATGCCAATCCCTTGAAGTGTGTACAAAATATTATATTACATAGACCTATACTTAGATTCTGTTTTGCGCCTTGTTTGATTTGCGTTGAAAGACAATATTTGAATCATATCAATGTTCTCCATTAATGCAATATTACTAGTCTAATACAGATTAGTATTTTTTCTATATTGCTACAGTGAATTTTTTTTTATATTGCTACAGTGAATTAATATACATGGGGAATAAAGTTAGCTGAAAGGTATTTTTTTAAGAATCCCCTGCAGGCGTAACATTCTGGTTAGGCTACTGTATATATCCCTAGGTTTAAAGGTAAAGACCAGTTATGGTCATGCGATTGCATTGTGAAAGAAACGTTGTGGAATCGATCAGAAAAGGTTGATTATCTAGCATCTAGCATCTGCAAGGTTCTGGAATCATCAAAATGATAAGAAATTTGGCCCATTCTTCGTAAAGTTACAAGCACTATACACAGAAAGATGTATATGGGACTACCCTATATCTCTCACAGACCATGAGAGAAACAAATTTACCAAATATATGAATTAGTAGGCGGTTTCCCAGCAAATTTGTTATCATCATGTATTAGTCAAAACATATTCTTTCACATGATTGGTAATGAGAGCTTCCATTTCATTTTTTGAAATTGGGGCGTTTCCAATACTGGTCTTAACCTTTAATAGAAAACAAGACAACTCAACAACGAATGAAATACAAACATCCTGAAGCAATTTGAAGTTTTAAAAATGCCTTATGCTTCGTATATTAGTTAAACTCGGAGGTTTAATGCCATGATTTTGAAGATTTTGATATAAGACCAAAGTTGGCCCACCTTTCATTTAATTTCATGTTTGGCACCCGAACCGTGTACATTATGCCGTTACTTCGCAACATAATACTTTATATAAATGTAGAAGGGGGAAATGCGTATAAAGGATCCTTAATGAAAATAATAAACCTCTTAATCCACAATGACATTATAACGAAATTCAGATGTACACATACTTGCATGAATCAAGTATCGCAAATACGCATCTTGTCACTATAAATAAATGTTGAGATAAGTTTGTAAGGACTTGCAAATCCCTGATAGGGGCTTTAACCCCCAAACCTAACCTAAAACCACATTGTGACCCTAACGCTAACCCTAAACCTATAACCCTTCATCTTTCACGGAACAGAAAGTCGCCGGGGCAATTGGGTCACATAATATATATTTCAACAAAGAAACTAATATTTGAAGGTAGATATGTGTACCAGGTGTAGAGCTGACAGGAAAGTATGAGGAGGGGTCTTTGTGCCTAGCTAGGCCTGACTCATTCACCCTATGTCTAACGGATGTTCGCATATCACCAAGCAAGTAAATATGCTAGTCATTCTCACGTGTATCATCATCGAGCTAGACCCTCGCCTAAGACCTTTTCAGTTTTCACTCTTGCTTCAACACCGTTGATAAGGTTTAGAAATCATCCGAACAAACTTTAAGTTACATGTATTTTATTTAGTGAAGAAGGGAAGACGGTGCGATATGGAAAACTGTTTTCCTTCAAACATTTAAATGGCAAACTTTGTCGAAAATACAGCACAAGAAAAATACCAAAACTCAAAACGAAACCCACTAAAGATTCCAGTCTTGTCCAATCTTGCTCCATATTTCTTTTAATTTTTTTTTTTGTCGGGGGGGGGGGGGGGGGAGGCGAGATGGGACGATGTTTTTTGTCTGGGAATATTCACTGCATGATACACATCAAATGCGAAGATACACTGTTGCCCAAAAAGCTTTAATAATTTGTACCTCTTTTCATAAAGTGATTTTAACAATATTCTTGATGGATAAAGTTTATATTTTCTCAGATCTTTATTGATCACTCTCTATGGCTCTTTAGATTGGTCAAGACAGTTCAGAGAAGATATAAAATTGATCTATCGAGACTAAATAATATGTTTACACTTTCTTCATGAAAAGAAGTGTGAAATATTATCGCGATGTAATATCTTTTGATTTAGTATATTTGCTCACATCAACACTATTCACTTCATCTGATTACGTAATCACTCACGAAGTTTCCACTTTTCTATTTTTCATCGATTCAAATCTGTCGATATGCAACCAAACTCCCAGTTTACTATGCTATCTTTTCACCTTGTATTATCATGTTTTTTTTCATTCATTATCCTATAGGTTTTGATATTTGTGCATGCTTATGTTATTTCAATGATGTTATTTGTCAACGAATGAAGGCTAGAGGCACGTGATATCAAAACAGTTCATGTCCCATCCTGCCTCATCACATTTTCATTCAAAGGAACTTTAAATTAAACGACCAAGAGTATATCAGGGGCGAGCTGCACCATCATGCCCTACCGTGTATTCCCATCTAATCATGCTAATCGGGAAATATCATGAACATGGTATGGGTGCTTTTCTAAATATTTCTTTCGTAAATTAATTTTGTGAAGCTTAATTGGGGAGAATTTTACCAAGTTTTTCTTTAAATATAGAAATGGTGTGTACTTTCAATGTGAAAGCGAACTTTCGACAGAATGATGATGGCACTTTTGATCTTGAATATTTGAAGGGCATTTCAACCTTCAACTGGGGCACTGTTTATAGGCTTGTGAAAAGTGGGTTAACCCTTAAACATGTCCAAGGCGAGGGTGCCCTATATTATAAGAAATATATGAAAATACAGAGGAAGTGCCTCTGTAGACAGAGAGAGAGAGAGAGAGAGAGAGAGAGAGAGAGAGAGAGAGAGAGATAGGGAGGGAGAGAGAGAGAGAGAGAGAGAGAGAGGGGGAGGGAGGAGGGAGGGAGGGAGGGAGGGCGTGACACCGACAGTTAACCTTGTGTGGGAAATCGCAAAAATGGGTTTCAATTTTTTTGCAAGGTTGAAAAATCCGAGAAAATTTGGGGGAACTTCTCTGGTAACAACCCCCCTCTCCAAATGAATCATTATTATACAAACCCTCGTCTCATATTCTCTACATTTTCTCTGTCTCTCATTTTCCTTTTTGTCTCTCTATCTCTGTGTGTCGCCCAATTCGATCTCTGTCTGTCTATCTGCCCGCTTGTATCTGTCTGTCTGTCTGTCTGTCTGTGTATGGGTCTCCAATTCCCTCTGTTGTTTTTGTGCATGCCACTATACAGTATTTGTATTTCAGGGATCATACATTCCTGTCTGTAGTATTATTGTGACGAATACCCGTCAAAATGACCTTGACCCGAGCCAGCTTTACCAAATTGCGATATCCGCCAATGATAGTCAGTTTATCTCTGCTACATCAGGGGAAGTGAGAAGGGGCACATCAATCCGAATGGTGTACATCCTTTCCCTTCCCCTCTCAAACCATATCACAATCAAATGTAACACAGACATGCATCTAATAACGTTTTTTTAGCGTATACTGATTAGAGAAGAAGAGAGGCAAGAACTAAGAACAAGTATAGAAAAGAAGATATTGAGGACGAAGGAGAAAAATCTGGGAAGAATGGAAAGTGGGGTGAAATCCAAATATAAGTTCATTCCTGTTTATCTGCAAGGCTGTATACAACTCATATTTTGTTATTCAAACATCTAAATATATTTCATAGAGTTTTGAATATTGTTTAAAACAATTTTCTCAGACCTGCTAAGCTCCACCCTAAAAAAAGATCCAGATCTCATTCATCTTGTGACATCATCATTAGTGAGCTAACAAGAGACAGTGGTAAGTAGCTTCACCAGAGCTTATCGCCTGTTTACAATAAACCATACAATACCAACATAAGAGTTGCTATGTCAGACGTGCTGTAGCATCACCAGAAATAAAGGTAATGTGGAGGTATGAAAGAATGCAATGTGCTGAGCTGTGGGAAGTTACATACCCTTGTCTCTTGTTAGCTCACCAATGATTAAAGGTTTCTGACTTTCTGTGTCAACTCTTTAATCATCATCATCATCATACTCAGCATTAAATCAAACTCTCTACCACTTTTACAACTCCTTGCAACTCATTTATTCCTAACTATCTTTCCCAGAATAAAGGTCTCTACAATCCAACAACTTTCACCACAGCTCTGAAGTATGTAATTAATGCAACTTTCACCACTCATACAACTCCATTTCTTAGCAAGATACAAACCAATATATTCAGGCATAAAAAACAAGGATTATCTTTTTACAGAATTCATCACACTTTTAATACATAAGTATTCAAAAAATTACAAAATTTGGACTGAAAGAATGATCCATAGCTTGAGATGAGAAAAAGAAAAAAAGAACCATTTGTGGATACATTATCTAGCTATACATTCTTTCTGTATTGTGGTTATTGACAAGAGAACCACATGAGTTAATATAGCCTGGTCTGGAGACAACCTAATGTATTCTTGTTAGAACAAGAAGCTAACCCTTTTTCGTTATAAAAAGTAATGCTGATATAAAAACGTTCTTCATTATAAATGCTTTACTCTTGAGTTTTGCGTTCCAGTAATGAAATGAAGAAACTCTATAAATCTTTCTTATCCCCCAAGATAATTATTTTAAATTGATTTGCCTTCTGACAACATAATAAAGAAGTACAAAACAAAAATGTCTTACAGTTTTAGCAGAGTATGTATTTGCTGACTCCATACCAGACCATTATTACATCAACATTCAAAATAAATTAGATACAAATATAACTACTGTATAGAGATGATAGAGAACAGAATGAAATAGAGAAATCTTTGAATTTACAGAATGTACAAACATAATATATACAAACATCTCAAGAAAACATATGACCAAGGCTTCTCTCTATTTCCAATCTGTAGAAATGAATAATAAATTAATGTGGCTGTGAGAAACAATGGCATCACCAAGCACACTTGATCACATCTTACTTCAATTGAGTTTAAATTAAATAAATAGAAATATCTTATTGATCAACAATATGACAAAATCAACATTCAAATTAGCACAATTACGTACACCTTAATATACTGGGGAATGCATCTCTTTTTGGTGATTTTTAAATTTCTTTTCGGATGACTAAAAAACAAAATGGTGGATATTATAATTTTGTTCATCTCATGGCAAGTTGCATCTTAATTGAACAGAGGTAAATCATGCAAGCAGCAATATCTGGAGAATAAAAGAAATTCATCTTTGTTCTAATCCTAGCTTTCATTACATAAGGTTGCATTTGAACCATTTACCTTGCATTTAGATGGAATTTGCATATTTTCAAAAATTCAGGATATAAATGGAATAATAAAAACATTCTTTTTTAAATTTTTATTGTTGGGAATTAATTGGTGTTATAAACTAGTTGTAAGGCAAGAGTTGTTCAAAAATTAGCTAACAAAATGGATTTTGAATGACGTCTTTCTTTGGGATACAAAGTATGGATTACATGACAAATGGTTCGCAGCATATTGAAATGTGTACAAAAAAGGCAATTCAGCAAATGCAGGCATCTTTTGACTCATTTGCTCTCTTATGGAAATGGCACTGACCACATGTAAACGGGGATATGTTTATTATTATTCTGTCCGCTTAAAAAAAAGTCTTCATATCAAAAAGGCCTACACTTTAGGCAAGTAATACATAGTCTGTCACGTGTGGTCTCATAGTCTCTTGCCATTCACAAGTATTTCAGGTTAAAGGAAAATACTGACTCACGATTAGGAAGGATAAGTATCAAAATACATTCACTTGGCTGAAGTTTCTTTGACTCACAAAGCACAACTCTCTCTCTTCTTCTATTTAAACACGGTATGAAGTACATGTAACAATGACATATATGGTACGTGCACACATTCTAAGAGTGTACCAATATAATTCAGTTACAATAAGCACCATCTTTGTGCCATATTAGACCTTACTTTGCACATCTTAGTACTTTGCAGTCCTACCAATGCAAAGTGGTGTTGGCATTTACACACATACTTTGCAGCAAATTGAGAATCATTTCTTAATTCAAAGCAATAAAAAAGGGACTAGATCTAATAATAAAAACCTTTTGTTGACATTAACTACAATTTGAATGTACCTCGACTACCTTCAAATGAGAAACGTAGTATTGCATTAAAAAGAAAACAAGTATTCACTAATAATTACAGCACATTTGAAATACAGTTCTTTCCTCCACCTTGGGAGAAACTAATCTTCATCAATAAAAAAAAAAACTGGACTTCCAAAATACATTTCTGGGCAAGTCCACGTTATTTTGTCCAATACGTCACAGACCACATCTAAGATTAAAGTATATGATCATTGTCTTAAGATATAGCCCAAGCAGAACTTTGATCAGATCAAATGTATGAAGAATAAAGACATATTTGATGTCAATTCATGTTCAGAAATCTTGAGCAGTTGGTGACGTATGCTGTAAGGGACACCAAATGACCAATACATTGGAAGAGGTACTAGACTTTGGATGGGTTACATTCACATGCGAGTTTGGGACACTCTAAGACAGACATCACGTCTAACAAGACAGATCAGACAGTTAAAGTACGATACCAAACACATCACATGATTATCAGGAAGAGAAAATAAACAGTACCATAAAACTCACAAAATGACAAATTATCAACATTCATCAATTGATTAACATTAAATTAAAAAGGTAGAATTGCAGCAGAGAATTTGGAGATGTACCACTACAATGACACAAAATTGGAAGGGAGTAATTAATTTAGAAGCTGAAACTGACATTTCAATAAGTTATTTTACACTAGCCTTAAATTATTTGACATACAGTCTGAGAAGTCCAGAACTGGAAAGAGTTGATTGAGAGCCATTATACTATTATGGACATATAAATGCTGATTTTCTTTACTCAGAAAATGCTTAGTTTTTACACACAAAATGGGCAAGGTTTCAATCTTAAAAACATGTTTTCTTTCATCTCAATTCAAAGGAAGCACAAATACTGGATAAAAGACTGGATACTGTATTTTTTTAACATTGCTGCAAATGAAATCTTGCAGTAGCACTCTTAGCACAATGTTTCTTCCAGTGGTGGTACTTGTGAATGTTGTCTTACTAATAATATCATCTACTTGTAAATACATGCAGTCATACAGGACCTAGAACTTTAACTCAACAGTAATTGCACTTGACATTATACTGACACTCCTGCAAGTCTGCTGTACTTCAGAATCGGGTCCAAACTACAATTTATTTCAGAATTTTGACACAGATATTTTAAAACTAAATTTGGTAATGCTCTAAACGTTAACTTAGAATGTGAAGTGTAAGGGTATCTCATCAGATTCTCTAAGTTCTGAAGAGCTCTGAACTAAGGCAGGTAATTATAAGGTTTCAGCCACAATACTGCCGAGTATACCAATACCTGCATTCAACCTGTAATTACACTTTGATCTAAGTATTACAGATGGAACTGCTTTTCAATTTGTTTGAATTCTAGATGCATTGGAACAAAATAGACGAAGACCACATTCACAATTGGAATAAATATAAAATAAGACTCTATCATAGAGTCAGCTGTATTTCTTTTTCTTTTTCTTTTTCTTGTAAATGTCATATCATTTTTGTATAAAAATGAACTTCTACAGTAAGACTGGTTATCCTACAAAGAGATGATGTATCATAAATTACCTAATTAAATACTTCATTTACTCTCATAAAACATCTGATATAAAATCTTGGCTCTCGTATTCAAAGAAGCCCAAATATGTTTTTCATAGAAAATCTTCTGTAACATTATTACTGTACATAAATATACAACAATGTGAGCACCGATTCCAGTTGTCAGACCAAACATCTTTACGTCCTATCCAATTAAGATTGACCTAATCTGCCATACGTTACATAAGCTTTACATCAATTTATACGCTGAATCCCCAAATCTATCTAAAATTCCTAGTTATTGTCAGAGGATTTTTATAATATAATTTCACACACACATGTCTGTTAAGCTGAGACACAAGTCTCTACCTCTGAATACAAAGATCTTATTCATTGAATACATTTCCTCTGAAATAGATCAGGTTCATATCCTATCTCATATATATTAATGCCTAAATAAAGCCCAGGTAAAAAGTAAATGGCTCAACTTGGGCTATGCTATATCAAATCAGGAATTAAAAAAATAAAAAACCTTTTCCCCCTCTCTTTCCCTGTCCAATGTAAATTAAGAAAGAAAAAAAAAAACAAGGATGCAAAATGGATCCCAGGTAGTTTGCTCACTCGGGTCTCTGTTACATACAGGGTTACCATTTGGCTGAACTTGATTAGTCTGAAAGACCCAGGGAAGCTTGACTTCCATGTTCTATTCAATATAATGCACAAGTGTTGAAGCTATCATACAAGTGCATTATAATCCCTGAACTTGGAAATATATAAATATTGTCACTGAGCTTTCTTGAAATTAGGTGTGCATCCATAAAAAGCCAGACATGGTCTATGCTGCAAGTAAGTTAAGCTGCCAGTAAGTTTGCTGTCAAAACTATTTTCAAGCTTTAAAAATCCAAACTACAACACAGTGGCCCCAAAGTGGGGTTAGACATGCTACAGGTTGCTCTGGAAATAGGTCATATGACTTCCTCAAATGGTTGCTTGGCTAGGCCTCTTGTTAGTTAGACTGTACCAGGCATATCACATGGATAGAAGTACTTGCACTACTACAAGAGGCCATGACAGGCAACATTTATTTACAATCACAATCCCTAGTCACAAGGTCAATAATGTGCTCTCATTTCTTTTTCACCTTTGCATGTGACAATCTATTAATCAAATTTTTTGTTTGAATTACTTGTGGATTGGATCATCCATGTATTGTATATGAAACACCTTACTAGGTAAACGCTGATGAATAGGAATTGTCTTAGCTCCATTTTAGATATACATTCTACAACATTATTTGTTAAGGGGCCACAAAGGCAGGTACATCTAGGCGTATAAATCTTCAGATCTACTGTAAGAGAATGTACTTATCACTACAATGAGACTAATTAAGATATGATTTTCAGGTTGTCTTCAGATAACGGTGATTGGACAGACGACCATGCACATGAATGGCTCCTGTTATACAACACAGGATGTACTCCATTAGCCTGCTACTTAACTAGAGATTTTACTATGCCTCAGCGTTTAACATAGACTGAAGCCAAGCAAAGCTCCTGTATCATAACGCCCATTATGTAGAGCAACCGCCATGAGCAAGGAGAGAGAGAGAGAGAGAGACAGGGAGAGCCAGCTCGCAGGAGCGTGGAACCCTAGAGATCTTTCATGAATTATTGATGAATTTGCCGAAGATAGCTCGGTAGGCTTTACATCCGTACAGACAAATTCTTGAGCACAGAACAGGAAGACATTTTGTAGAGGAGAACTTATGACCTGCTTACAAATTTCCTAGCTTGCTACAAGTGCAGAAATACAGTGGATGTGTGAAAAAATCAGATCAATTTAGAATCCAAACACCTTGAAAAAAAATGATATCTTCTCTTTAATACTGATTTTGATTTTGGAAAATAAAATATATTAGAGAAGATCCATTTTGTATTTGTTTGAACTAGACATAATGCTTGGGCGAAACACTGTATTTTGTACAAAGGCTAAATAAAATTACAGAAAATTGAATATTTCTTGTCAACATTTTCTCTCTTCACTGAACCCAAAACCCAAAAGGGAGAGAATTGAAAGGAATCATCTACGTTGAGGGCGAGGCAAAACAAATTGGCCTTGTTGAATCATGGAAGAGACAAAGAAGGTGAGTTTAGAGAAAGACTCAATGTCCTTGACTAGGTTGGACTAGTTACCTTCTAGGCTTCTATTATGAATGCTTTCAATGCCATTCATTCTGCGTGCGTGTGTGTGATACCAAACAAAGAACTTCCAAAAGCCAAAGTATATGCACAGATAACAGGGTCTACTTCATAAAAATTTACCTCAAACTCCACATTATTATATCTAATAAACTTTCTATTTCATGTATTCCTAATTCGCTTTTCTTTCTTTACAAATATATCTATTACAGGAAGACAGCTTCTGTCACATAAATATCTAATTAACACTTTAAAAAACCTGAGTTGCATTCCATTCTGTCATGTCTTGTCTTTGTTCCAGCTGCTCTATTTATAACTTCCCCTTTTCTCTGACAACTGAAATAAGTGCTCACTTTTATATTACTTCTATTCTTACAATATTTTTCAGTAAAAAAGTTCTGCATAACTTATATAAAATATATAAAAATACTCTGGTGAATTCACATGCCGACATCGACCAGTATGTGCATAATTTGATCCAGTTCATCTACATGCATGAGGTCACTGCGGCAGCTACCACCCTGAGCCCCAGTGGTTGAGGAGACGACGTCTAACCCTGCAACCATGTCCCCCTGGAAAGACCTGATCCAGTCCTCTGAGTTGGAGGATGGTGATGGGGGCTTGGGGTTAGGGTTGGGTGTATGGGTTGGAATGAATGGAGGGGCTAGATCAAAGTCATACAGAGAGACATCAATGTCTCCAAAGATCTCATCACCAAACTCCATGATGTCTGTACTGGCAGCATTCAGAGTAGGAGTCGCAGTCATGTCCAAGCAAGAGTTGATTTCCTGTTTGATATTATCTCTTGAGATAGGTAAGAGTTTGTCTGTCAGTCTTGTCAACATATTTGTGTGTTGAAGAGCTGTATCTAGGTGGCTTGGCATAGTGGTTTTATTGGCAATGGATGGGAGGCAATTGTTATTTTCATGGCTTGTAACTGTTTTCGCTGTTTCTACACTGTCTGCTTGCAGTCTACTGTCGCTCAACGACAAAGAACTTTTGTCTGCCAGAGGTTGCGCACACCTCTGCACAGCAGGGCACGTGTTCTCGCTACTGGCTACTCGACTTCTCTCATTTAAACATCCTCTAGAGTCTGCTGGACTAGGACTAGAATTATTACTGGTTTCATGGCTGGATGGAATGCTCTCCTTGTTGGGTGCGTCTATGCAGGGTGGTTGGTTAGAGATCAGCATAGACACTCTTGAGCAGTCATAGTGGCGACCCTCTGCTCGTAGCTCACGCTCAATGTGCCGCAGCGTGTTGCATATGAGCACGGAGCGGCGTAAAGGTGGTTCAATCTGCTGGCGTGTCATCTGTAGTTTGCAAGCAGAGAGGTTGAGCACACACTGACGCTGCAAGGTGTAGGAGCAAACCTGTGAACAGGTTGCCAAGCGATGGCTCCCTTCCAAACCATCCTCACCATCATCCCGCTTCCTCTTGGTGCCGGTCCCTACCAGCCCAGGCATTGATCTGAAATGACAAGATAACAAGATATACTTTCAGTCATCACACATGTCTTGTTAGCAAAACAAAAAAATTGCAACATTAACAAAAAAGAGGAAAAAAAGAAAAAAAAATCAATAAATTTCTGCAAGTAGTTCTGAAAGGAATCTATTTTCTGTTCGGTTCCATGTCCATTCAATTGACTTCCACACAGATGAAACTTAATTTTTTTTTAAAGCAATAAAGACGTTATGACTATGATCTCCAGAGAATTATCATCACATACAACACTATGTCATTTACTGTAGCGATTTTTTGAAGAAGAAAAAAAGAAGAAGAATGTACATAATAAATCTCTATAGTAATGCATACTCATATCTCATCACAGTGACTTCTCATCTAACTGTATAACAACCAGAACTTCTGCTTTACTAAATCTGTTAAGTACACAGCAGACCTGTCCAAAGTACAACGATTTGCTCTGAGTGCAGAGTGAACTACATATCTCACTGCAGCAGGTCAAGGACTGAATGCCAGTAGTATATATACCGTAAATGCCAGTTTGCCTCCTACACGTACATAATTATGTAGGTCAGTGTCAACATTATGACCATGTACTCAATGGTCAACGCTGTCTGGAAAACTGTTCTTGACTTTTAATTTCTTGAATCCTCTCACTTTGTGTGCCCATACTGTTTTCCTAGCTACAATACAGGTTGACATGTACATGTATAAAGTTACTCATCTTTCATGCCCAAATGTCACTGCAGTTGTGCAATATAGACGTATAGACATATCCACATTGCAAATTGGTATTTCAACACAATGATGTATCATGTAAATCTATACCTGTATATTTATATTTGTAACTCTACAGTGGACAAATAGGCCTACCATACATGTATGTCTTCAAAACATAAACTTGAGACAAATTCTCAATACCATTCCATGCAAAAGTGATGCAACATGTATGTACATTACTACATTTAACAATGAGATGTATTTTGCTTTTTATTACTCACTTTCTATTGTGTGATATATTTCTACAATTCACAATCCCCCGCCATTCTTTAACCGAAGTCTGCTTAAGTACTTGACAGCAAGCCAAGTAGGTAATTTAATGTTTTTACCCCAGAAATTTGTATAACTTTTCTCCAATCACATCATAGTTTGCTCCCTCTTTAAAATGCTTATAGAGATAGATTAAAAAGTACAGACAGCATACCATTACACTAATGATTTCTAGCCCATTATCTTCACTACGTAGCATGCATTACAAACTGTTGAAGTTCTTTTTGTTGATGTGCAAATATATAAGATCTTCATACGGCTTCTGTCTAAGACTGATCATAACAGGAACACTTCGTCATCAAGGAAAATAATGTATCAAAAGATTCTTTCAAAACAATATGTGGGCTTCCTTCTGAAATTATGTCCTTGTACACAACGGAAGCAAACACATTGGTAAAGGCAAACATGAAGACATGCAATTACAGGAAATAGAAATTTATGTCTTTTATATACAGTTTTCCTAGATTCAACTGAGTATTTATCTTGCCAAAGCTCAGTTTATGGTAAGTCAAAGTCATGTCTGATGACTTGACTAAAACCAGAATCACTTCATCGAACTATCAAATCAGAATTAAAATCATATTTGACTAGTCATTGGTGATTGGCCTATAAGTTTAAATAGGAACAGATTCAAATGAAAGATAGGGCTTGACACTTACAATTAGTGAAGTAATACAAACATTGAGAAATAAACCGGAGAGCTGTTCATCAGGAAACACGACAGGTAAATGACATCACGAAGAAAGTATGAAAGTATAGATACTATCCACAGAACAGCAATTACAAGAAATTATTCCACTCCTATGAGGCACAAACATGACAAATAACATTGCCCAACGATATCCTTGGCTCTCTATGTGAGACTGCCGCACAGGAGAGAGAGAAAGAGCGAGTTACACTCATGACGACTCACTTGCAAATGTTCTACTATTCTGCCTTCGCCCTGAACTATATAGACGAGTAAAGCTGTTGCTCCTGCTCATGCGCTGGCTGGCTGTAGGTAGAACTCCCACACAATTCACCGTAAAAAAGAGACAACTACGTACAATGGAAATATCTAGTCTTTCAATGCAGACCCTTTGATTCCATTAGTCAACGTGAAAAAAATGAACAAACTACAGAACAAAGGCACACACCTCTTTTTCTTGTCATTTTGCTGTTCCTAAGGAATGATGATACTTGATTTTACATGGCTTTTGGGAACACTCATACCCATACCACATGCAAACGTAAGAATTGACATAACAGGAAAAAAAGAGGTTCTGGTGAACATATCTTGATGATTCAACCAGAGTCTGCAATCTCCAAGAATAGTTGCAAGCATATGAAACAGAGCAAAGACGTGCAAGTGCCCACACACTGTCTATCTCATACACTCTCACACCATACACACACATTTACGTGTACGAGTTAGGGCGCAGAACTGACGTAGAAAGGATTATGTAGTATGATGGAAATATGAATATATACTTTGGCTGGGACTTCTTGTTTTTGGCGTGTGCCAGGCATGTGACGATCTAGTCATCAGCTCAGGAACTAAGAGCGTCATACAGCCGTCCACACTTATGAAGATAGTAGTCTCACTGAGCTCACAAGGGTTACCATATATCATCACAACATAGTCATTAAGTCAAGACTCTATTCTTAGGAAAGTAAAACGTTACCTTCTTCAAATTTAGCCATCACAACAATTTCTTCAAATTCAAATTCATCAATATTCAGTATGAATATTCTCTTGGGGTTAGTGATGAAAATAAATCAGTTTCACTCTAAATTACAGGCCTTTGTTCTATGCTCACGGACAAAAATCCATCATACCCATGACATTGAAAGTTAAACTAGATTTTATTTTTAAAATACTTTTCAAATGAGAGTGAAATAAAATTGCTTGGAAAATGTAAAAAAAATTCTTGAATATTGATTCAAAGTGTCAATGAATTCAGAAAATAAGGATAAAAACAATCAAATGAACAACAGACTCCTATTTGTGCCCAGCTTGAACTTTTAACATGCTCTTTCAAGCAGTTTCATCCAGGCCTGGTTTCATCAGTCAATTTCAAAATCCTGAAAAAGAAAAAAATGTTGAAGGTCTGATCTAACTTTTCAAGATATCTTTTGCATTATCAGCCAGGAATTGATTGCACCACAGTACAAATCAAGATTACTTTAATTAGTTTTGTTCTGTTGCAGCGTTTCATTAAAAAAAATTCTAAGTTTAAGTGATAAACAATTAAATTACTTTACATTTTAGTGACAAGACTTGCTTGTCTGTTTTCCATGTACAACATATACTATGCAGACAAGGTCAAGATGAAGCCCATATGTGCTTTCCTATGTGACTGCAATAGGTCTGTCTAGATCGCGCTATTTTAGCATCAGGGAACATACAACTGGTGCACACAGAATTAAGGGAAAACCCCCTTCCAAACAAACTTCCAACAACTTGAATGGTGCAATTTACCAGTCACACTGTGGCCTATAGGTCGCCATAACCCCAATCAAAGAACAATGCAGAAACTCCAAAACAAGTCATCTATGACTCATGTTAATTCATATAGCATACATACCATGACGAACATTAGTCAGATGGACCGACTCTCTACTGTCTCTACTATATGTGGGTTGTCAGTTGGCTATCACAGTGCATGGTATAAGTAATGACTTGTTGGCAGGACGGACATGTCGACATTGAGAAACAATGAGCTTGTCAAGATTAATCAAATTTGCAGAGTTAACATTAACAAAAGTACCAGCTCAAGTTTCCAGGCAGGAAAGTTACAACATGGATATGCAATTCACTTACATATCACTCTATAGAAAATATAAGTTTTTAACTATAGACCTAAAAGGAAATACAATTAAAACAAAAAGTGAAGAGTAAAAACTTTTCACAACAAATGCCCAAACATACCAGTTTTGTAGTAACCACTTGATAAAAAAACAATGCAAAGTTGAGCCAAAAATGACTTTGTATCCTTCCAAAAATTTAATGTAAATCCTGAGTTTTATGACAGAGAGTATTCCCTGCTACAAATGTGACGTCCGGTAGACACAAGAGTTGGAACGGCAAATGAAATCAGAAGTTAGCCTGAACAAAAGCAAGTTCATCCTACTCACAGGGAAATTATACGGACACTTGCGCAAAGGGAGAGAAGGAGAGAGGGAAAAGTACCCGATGAGTGAACAAGAGAGAACATGCAGGTAGAATAATCGGGGAAGTTGATTCCTGTTTGGACATATACACGGTGAGCTTGTAATGATCATGAAAGAGCATACAAGCCCGAGCTGCCATTATATTCACCAGTGCAGAGTTGTGTAAACATAGAATGAAACTATTATCAGTGAATTACACCACTCGTTGCATACACACTCGCGAGTAAGCGTGCGCACCAGCCAATTGTGGAACAAGGTAATGAACAGATAGGGAACTATTGCTTCATGTAGGGGAATTTTTGTTTGGAGCCCCGGGAAATTGAAGAATAGTCATGGGTTTGTATCAAGGAATATGAGCTCACAGGGGGTAGTTTTCCTTACTCTCAATTGGGGCTCAAGTCACCAATATTTCTAAAGCAAGGGACTGTACAGATTAATTCTGAAGAACATATTTCCACAACATACTAATATTTTTAGATTTTATCATCCCCCAAAGAAATCCCAAACTTTACCTGCATTAAACTTTATACAGTATTAGTTTAATAAACACTTGCATACACGGGTCATAAGAAGAGACATTGTTGTTATGAAGGCAGTAGGTACAGAAAGACTGGACTACATGGAGGGGATATACAGTAATTCAGAATTGCATGAAATCAGCACAATCCTGATGCTGACTTTCATACATATTATGCAATCTCATTCTCAAGCCATTAATACAAGGTACTTTTTTTACAATTATCTAACTTAAGTTCTTGGGTGTTTTTTTCCTTCAAGGTATGCATTATGAATGGTACAGTGTATATAGTAAAGAGTTTTGATAATGTTACAACAAACATTGTACATTTTCTCATTACAATCAAATAATTCAAGTTCATTCTCCGGCAATTCATTTTAATAATTTTTCTGCTTGTCGGAATGAAATTTTATAGGTTAAAAGCTATATTTTTGGAAAATTAATTGTCAGTGTAATGCAATGAAAATATGTTGTCAAATCCATTTCTCTTTTCCCAAAACGACTGTTACACAACTTCTGATATACATGTATTACAAGATGGGATCTTGTAATGGCAAAACATAAGTAGATCAACTTGACTCATATTCCGAGTATTATTATGATGTCTATTGTCTTGTCTTGTGTATCAAAGTGAATGGGTAAATTATTTGAGATTCTTACAAACTATCCTGCTTGCCTGCAGCCATTAAGTGAGTGATAAAACTATTACAATTGAACAGTCCATGATAATACAATGAAACTGTCCTTGTTTTGTACAAGTTTACATGCTTGAATAAATGTGTTAGTTCATTCTATGAACCACCAAGATAAATAATGTATCAGTGATACATTTTTTAAAGTACATGCATGTGATTTCGCACTGCCAAAGTTCCACACAAATGAAATAATTGAGAATACATGTAGCTAGTACAGGGAAAAGGCCTACATTTTGTTACTCATTTCAAAGTGAGAGATCAAAAAACAGGCAAGTTACTAACTATTCAATTGTTGTACTTCTTGTCTGTACATGCAGCTGCTTTCCATAACAAATTGTAGGATATTTCATAGCTTTTCAGAGATATTGAACATGTGTAATTTATTTCATTTCATTGTTCAAAACTTGAAACTTTTGTAAATTACATGTATACCATAAACAAGTTTGAATTTAGTCTTTTTTCCCTCCCATTTTACCTGTGTTGTCTATCAAGTGTAATGATAAAAAAGGATATACATGAACTGCTCTTTTAGAGATTCTTTACTTAATTGCTGTTTGACAAATTAGAATAGTAAGTCTTCTAATTAAGCATGTGAAGCTTAGAAAAGTAACCTCAAGGTTGGAGGCAATCACAATAGGCCTGTCTTCATCAGCTCGAGTTTGCCAAATAACCTGCTATTTTCAGACTTGCGATATTATCCCGAAGCTCGAAATTGTGTCCTTACCAGACCGATATGCCCATCACAAACTACACTGTAGCTCAGAGGGCGCAAATTAGCCCACTATTTCCCAAATTGCGGGATATTTTGGAAACAAAACTAAGATTTCTCTGGATATTTTCTCAACCAAATATCCTGCTAATTGCAACTGCGTGCTGATAATAATTTGCGACGAGATAGTTGAAATAGCGGGTTATTTGCTGATGACGACAGGCCTACTGTCTTTTCTTGATAAATCCTCATAAAATGTTATCTTACACAAAGGCACACATACAATTTAGGCTGTCATCAATAATATCAATAACACTCTTGTCATACTTTATACCAATAAACAATATACCAACTCTTTGACGAAACATGTTTGTTTTGTAAAAGAGAGTTATAATATATTGCGCACTTTTTTGTGAATGTGAATTTAGTAAACAGATATGGAATGAGACAACACAATGGATATATTGAACGTTCACTTTTTCAGATTATGTTTACAAGAGGAAATACAATTCTTGGTTTAGAAGAAAAGAGAAATAATGTCTGGATGCAAGGTCGATTTTCTCAGAAAAGCTGAGCAACATGTTTCCTGTATTCTTTGAATGAAGAAACAAAAAGTTGTTCAATATTACGAGGATGAAAGATATATATTTATAATTTATCTGGTACATAGACATGTAGATGATTTGTTAAGTGGCAGTCACTTCAGTCTTTGTTTGTTTGGGAAAATGTGAGAGAATCACCTCATATCAACCAAATGAGTCAAACTTGTAACGTTATGATTGTTTCTTACTTTCATTATTATTTTGACTTTATCCAATAAATTTGCCTGTAGAGGGCTAAATATTTTCATTAAAATAAAAACTCTTTGAATAATGCCCAATGACACACAGAAATATTAAAACATATTTACATGATTGAAAATAAAGTACGAGATGAAATCAAGTATGTGAACATGAGCCCTTACACTATTACAATCACATACCATCTCACGTAGCAACACAGGGTCTATGTGATGTCACATACCATTCTAACCATGCACAGGAATGTCAATGCTAGTTTGACAAGGACACAATTGGAATCACGGTTCACCAACGTGTAGGCCTATAGATCTTACACACATATAAATCAGTTTACAATTTTTGTAGGCCTATTTTGGCTTTCTCTCTCTTTGCTCACTTATTAATAATAACTCTCTCTCACACATTTTGATGTGATTGGCCAAGCCCAATTTGTCAGGCATGAGCCAATGTCTTTTTCAATCTCCTGTACCCCCCCCCCCTCTCTCTCTCTCTCTCTCTCTCTCTTTCTCTCTTTCTCTTTCTAAGTAACTATTTGTAACTTGTAGTAACATCTCTGTATTAATGTAGATTAGAATATCTATGCCGATGATTATGTAGACCAACATTTTTGTATGGGTGTCTCTCCAATGCTAGCAATAATATTCAAACTGTTTTGTCTGGTTGTTTGCTTTGTTTTGTTTTGTTTGAGACCTTACATTATAGCACATACATGTAGGCCTGTTTGAAAATGTTATTCAAAAAAAAAAAATTACAGTATAAAAAAAAAAGGAAAAAGGAAATAATCTATATTTTATCAATCTTCTTCAAATGCATGCACATAAAACATGTGCGTTTTATACCATTAAATATGTTTTTCTCTTCAGGCCTATATATTGTAAATCTGTTTATGTTGTAACTGATAGGATTCTGTGAGAAGTAGTGCAGTTCATATTCATGTTTGTATTGACATATTCCAGATGAAAATAAGGGCAACAGGCCTAACACTACACTGCAGCTAGCTGGGAGCCAAGTTGACCTCAAATATGCTAATTAGAGTTGGCCAGTGTGTACACATGTATGCAAATGAGCAACCATCTCCCCTATCCCAAGCACACAGTACACAGCGCCTATTACGCATCTCCGTACACTTGTACACACGCACACACAGAGTATACACAACTGAGCTATCAGGGTTGCATGCATTGTAAGCGTGTAGGTGGTAAAATATGTTGCTGTGCAGATAACAAGTATATTCCAGGCACTTGTGTTCTCTTATGTAGATTTAGAGCTCAAACATAATAACGTGATCTAAAAACATCCAACAGAAATACCAACATAAAATCTATGTAGTTTACCCAATTTTGTGGCAACTAGTCACAATACCATTAATTCGACCATTAATTCAGTATTTTGCAACAATTTAATAAAATTGCCTGCAATTTCCACATACTGAAAAAGATTTCCTTTTCATAAGAAGCATAGACTTTGTGTAAGTCTATATCATTGCCCCCCTCCAAATGTATATTGTATTCATTTGGCCAGCATTCTCGAAACCCAGCTTATAGTTTATATTTATTCCATTACTGAAGTCTGAAGCTAGAGCACATCGTATCTACTTTGTGTGGTTTGTTTTCAAGGTTGCGTACAAAATAATGCCTAATAATAAGGCCAAATAACAGAATAATGTGTTTCTTGTCCAGACTTTGAAAAAAAGGAGGAGGCAGGGCATTACTATTTCCTTTTTTTTTTCAAGATGGCTGCAATACTTATTATAGTTGGCAAACCTATTTATTCACATATATTGTGCTATGTGAGTATACTGATGCAATGTATGACAAAACAAATGGTTTAGAACAAAACGTATATAGCACCAACGTGTTTTTTTGGAGGGGTGGGGGCTTTTTTTATTCTGATTAGTAAAGAGTAACAAAAATGGAGGCAGCGGCCCAAAAGGAGGCCAGCGGGGACAAGAAACACTTCATTTTTGAGATTTGGTCTATCAAATCTACTACAGTACTATGCTTTTTTTAATTTTTGATTTTTAATTTTGGCACCCCTGTCATAAAGCTAAAAGCACAATCATGAGGAGATATCTCAATCCATTTGACAAGTGCGGCCGGACACAGTTCAGATTACATAGAATCCACTTCTGGGCCCCGTTGCATAAAACTTATCATTGATGGTAACTTTGCCATCAATGGCAACTACCATGGTAACAGGGCTCAACAGCCAATTAAAATCAAGGTTTCCATGGTAGTCATCATTGATGGCAAAGTTACCATCAATAGTAAGTTTGTGCTACGGGGCCCTGGTCTGGACTCAACCCTCTTCGCACAGTCCAATCATGGACCGAAGTGACAGTGTTACTATTCACATTGGCTTTGAGGTCCACACACTCCTCTGCCACCCCTTAAAGGGATCGTTTAACAATGTTAAATCTGAGATACACGGCCCTACGTGTTATCAGTGTCTGTGATATGGTGTAATATTGAAGCCCTAAAAAAATTGCGCTTCAAAATGATCAAGAAGTGCCTCAAAAAAGTAAAAATCTTTGAGTGACCGGTTTTACCATACTCGTTTTTCCCAATAGACTGAAGTGTTATGAAAACCGTCAGGCGAACGGTTTTCAAAATTTGTAATTCCAATCATAAATATCTTGATAATCAGACAGGCGATCAGCTTGTAAAAGTCATGGGGTTCCTGACTGACCTAAAGGTTTATAATTATCATTGCATCATGAACTAAATCCAGAATTTTGTTTCAGAATCTGAGACAAAGTTACCGGATCCCACGCACATTACATGTAGATGGATTCGGGCCAACTCCGACCCGGGGACAACTTGGCCCGCTGCAAAAACGGTCATGTTTGGTCATTTTACCCTAACCCTAACTCTAACCCTAACCCCAAACCTGCAAAAACTGACAGGCCGAGTTGTCACCAGGTCCGAGTAAGCCCGACTCTGTGTACATGTATGAGTTCACCGATTTATGGAGTGCCAAACGTCAACCTCTTCCTTCTCTAGAAATCAGTGTGATTTTATAACTAGTTGAAAATACAAAACTTTGTCATTTTTACAGTGAAGTTAATTATGAATTCATGAATTATAAACATATACATGATGGCCAATAATATACACCCTGTATACAGGAGGAAGCTAAAACTATATATATGGAAGTGTCTACTTTTCTACTTCATGGCAGCTGTATACCTGTAAATATGCCTCTTAGTCTATTTCATATCAGAGCAAATAGCAACACTGATTTCCACAGGAAACACATTCTTGATGTTTTTCATCTTTCAAAAACGAATGACAGCATAAGACAAGACTAAAATGATTCCCATGAACCCCTTCTGTCTCACTAAGTTTTGTAATCAAGATTAATTAAAGTCAATTTCATTTGCATTTAATCTAAATCTTTACTTCAATGATGTTGAATCAGGAATGAAATATCTTCTGTGAGATTAATCTTTATAAAAAAATCATGTAAGTACATGTGTACCAGTATGCCTACGGTACCTATTATTTAACATGTAAACCTGCATGTACTACTGTACAAAAATATAGTGTTTATTTTTCTCAGTTTTCATGCAACTCTGTAGGCCTATCCCTGAACTTGTAATCATCATGACCTTTACAAACATGGAAGAGATGAACCTGTGTGTTTGCAAAGGTTTACAAGGCCCCTGTATTGTGAAGGTAGAAGTGGCTGGGATCGGGGATAAAGCTGAATAACTTGGCATGTGTAGATAGTTTCCTACATCTACTTCCTCAAAAAGGAAACTGCAGAGGGACTGCAGAGTACTTTTGAGTCCAAGCCAGGACAGACAGTCAACTCAAATTGCCTCTCTCTTACTAGTCTTACTGCTGAATCACACACTATAAACATTGCATTACTAATACATGCGATACAACAGCTACATTTCAACTCACAAAGTTGTAGACCGCCTGTAGTCTACATTAGCCTTTATCCTACCTGTTCGATTAGGAATAGAGTATTGCAGTTCAGTTTTTAAGAAGTAAATTGTTTACCATGAACTCACACCTTAAAAGTTTAACAGGGGGCCTAAAGGCTACAGAGTAGCCTCAAAATTGCACATAAACCATCTAAATGTAGAGTACAATGAAAGTATAAAATCTTAATAATCATATTTGTTTGAAAATTAAGATGAACTATTATATATATCGTGAGGGACAAAGAGAGAGAGAGAGAGAGAGAGAGAGAGAGAGAGAGAGGAAGGAAAGAGAGAGAGAGAGAGAGAGGAAGGAAAGAGAGAGAGGGGGAAGCGAGAGAGAGAGAGACTCAGACGGATAGAGGCAGGAGAGACAAAGAGAGAGAGAGAGACAGAGAAAAGAGAGAGACAGAGAGAGAGAGAGAGAGACAGACAGACAGACAGACAGAGAGATTCATCCAATGAGAGATGATAAAAGTTTGTAAGCTGAGTCATAGGAACTGGAATGGTGACTCACCCTTGCTTATCCTGAAAGCCCCAGGAAAATAAAAACTATCTGAACAAAAACTTGTTGCATTCCCCTACTCTTTGCCATTCCACTACAAGGACTAAACAAGGAAACAAAAGCACTTGCTAACGTCATACGTACTTACTGTACATGTGATATGAATGACATAATTGATAATTAATAGAAGAGGAAAACAATGCCCTTTTCTTCGGAGATCATAATCAAAATTTAAGTACATCACAAGGCTCAAGACAAATTCCCTTTTAGCAAATGTCTTTTTAAAGAAGATTATAACTTAAATTCTCAAGTACTTTCTAAAATAATAGAAAACTCCTTTGTCCATATATTTCCTATTGTGATTTCTAGAATATTTCTATGTATGTTTTACTTTGTTTTGCCCAAAGTAAAGTGATTAATATTTGAATACTTTGCATGACAAATTAACTTATGACGATCCTGCTCCTTTTATTGGTTAAAAGACTTGGGCCTGCTTTTTCAATAAACTTCCAAATGTTATATGATACAACTGGTTCATCAAAATGTTGGTTGAAAACAAACAAGTAGTGCAATGTACGTCAGTGTTAGAATAGATCCATAACATGGTAATATTCATCATAGAGCTCCGGTGACATTGCTTTGTCTCTGAGTAGTAGACTAAGCATAGTCTATAAACATAAACCTTATGCACTTTTTAGTAATATGGTTGCACATTAGAACTTATCAGCCACGAAGGACAGGTAGCTAAAGTTTAATATGACAGAGAGTAACATGCTAGAACTTTAAGTTCACAATACGTTATTCTGTCCATAGAAGTGGAGGGGGGAACAAAAGTAAAAAAATTCATGAACTGATGTCTGAATCATAAGACTACTGTCAGAATGCGCACGCCGCCACCGCCTGTGCACTTTGTAAGGGAGTGGGATGGTGGGGAAGTTGTAGGGAAAGAAGTGAGCTCAATCCTCACTCCACCCAGGACAGAATTCACTGCCACGCCCTACATTCCTATATTAGAAACAATTGTCTCAAACATGACAATGTGTCATGGAATGATTGTCATAATTACTCATTAAAACACTCGCAGCTCTCTGTTCGTTAATAAAATCAATCCATTTACCCCACAAATACATTGTACACCGTAAATCAAAGTTCTAAAAAATGCAAGCAAAATTCCAATTTGGAGTTATCAGAAAAGTTAACTTTGACTCTTGCAAAGTTTCCCTGGGGTTCCATCATACTTCTAATAGACCTGTACCGGTACACAGGTAAACCCATGGTACAGTCAAGAATAAGGAGAGAAATGTATAGAGGATCACAGCGCTCTTCCATTCATGCACCTGCAATCCAACACAACACTTATCTCATTGTAGTCCTACAAAATCTCTATTGAGAGGCGAAAGAATGAGCCCATCAATAGAACCCTTTTCTTGAAAGACTGGTTATAAAGCAATAATCCAAACCCCTACTACCAGCTAATACACGGGACAAACAACAATGCTTTGCCAGTGCAACACCCCTACATATTCCCCCATTGTCTGCCGCTGTACAGTTACACTGCTTGCTTCTCGCTCGTGGGCTCATACACAATAGGCACAGCCTTGGCTACTGGATGATACAGGGATAAATAAGCAAGCTAGCTAGCAAGCAAGCAGGCTGGCTGGTAGGCACAGTGCCATCATTCAACACCCAACGTAGATCAGTTGAAGGGTCAGGGTCCTTGGAGGAAAGGGAGAGGAATGAGAAAGAAATAGTTTGAGGTGGAGTACAAAGAGTACATACCATTTACAGGAACCCCAGGAAGAGCTAGTAAACAACCTTGTTGCTAATGCGCAACGCATTCCCTCATGCATTTTACCACAGATTTATATATCTGTTATTACAGTACTATTCATTTTACTGCTTTAGATCGACTTAAGAAATTGTTTACCATTTAGCACTTAAAATTTAAAAATATATTCCCCAAAAAAAACAATACAGACAAAAATATTATCAGTCACCAGGCAGAGTGAAAAAGAAATACTTTGAGGTGGGGTACAGTGATTAACCCAATGGAACAAAAAGAGTACCGGTAGGCTACTTCACTACATGGTGTATCATGCTTCCCTCTACATTTCCTGTTGTCAAAGTTTTTGACAAGTTTGCTTTGCCTAAAGTTCGCAAGCTTCCAGAGAAATAAATGTAGTTCCTTGTTTCTAATAGTCCATTTCCTTCTGAAGGTCTAAATGAATCCAAACTATTGACTATGATGTGCCAATAGTACACCTTTATTAAGAGGCCAGGGTCTGTTGCATAAAACTTACCATTGATGGTAACTTTGCCATCAATGGCAACTAGTTAACTACCATGGTAACAGGGCTCAGCAGCCAATCAAAATCAAGGTTTCCATTTCCATGGAAGTTACCATTGATGGCAAAGTTACCATCAGTGGTAAGTCTTGTGCAACTGGGCCCTGGACTAGAATTGTTGGGTATTGAAAAATTGCAGAAGGAACTTATATCCTTGGACAAACCGAATAGAAGAGCACATGGGAGATTGAAAAGGAAGGTCTCGAAACAGCTTTTTAAATATTTCAAGGTACTATTCAATAGTTGTTTGGTGTATAATAGCCTTTATAGGCTTGTTCTTTTGTCTAAATAATAAATAAGAATGTTTGTCTCTTTCTTTGTATTACTTTGGTTGATGGATGGTAAACAAATATAAATAAAAAGGTTATCATAAAAACATAAAGCTACATGTACCTGTATGTAGACCAAATAGCAAATTTCTTTTCTCTAACATGTACCATTTTTTATTGAAAAATTTGCTTAAATGGCTTTTTCAAATAAATATTTACAATCTAATGAGGTTGGAGATAATTAAAATAAAACCTTTCCCATGCATACGATAACATACAAAGGAATTTTCTTACCGGTAATTACGTTTGTGTCGATGCTAAATGGTGTAGATGGCTAGATGCATATTACTCTTGGGGTTTTTAGGCTTCCCAATTATATATTAATATAACCATGAAGAATCATCAATGAATTTGAACTTTCAGTCAGCTACTGTTTGATATACTTGTAAAATAATACATATGCTCAAATTTGCACATTCATATTATATTCATATTCATATTTATTTCATTTCCAACAGAAAAGTAAACAAAGATATTACATTTTTTTCCCTCATACATAAATCATTTTTTCAGGAAACTATACAAATAAACTTTGCACATAATACAATTATTACAAGAAATTCTTAATTTCTGAGGAAATGGGGGGATCCACTAAAAAGCAGTGCTTGTAGTTTGTGGATCCCCCAGGATCCACAGTACACTGACTAGTAGAGAATACTAGGCATGCCTAAGGAAGCTGAAACCCTCAACAGGCAACATTCACAATTTCACAGTGTACCGCACATGTTTGATGTTTGCATCCTTCTTCTTTTTATAATTTACTATTATTAATAACCTGCAAGAATATCTCACTTCCAATGAAACACTCTTAGCAAATGACACTCTGAAATGCAAGACAAGCAAAGCGGCAAAAGATTTGAGACAACTTCAGAAGGGCCTAGATCATTGGCACTAATGGCAGATGAGTTCAAATTTAAGACATAAATGCTTTTCCATCATAGGAACTTACAGGAGATCACCTGTACAGGCAGCTAGTAAATTACCTACAGTGTACGTACATGGCTGAACTACTGTCCACAACCTGTCCTTCAAAAGAGAATGTGCAGGAAGAGAATGTGTTGTTGACAGCTACAATCAAGCCAACATCATCCTTGTCTTCTTGCAGAGAAACTTGGGATCAACTACATCCTAACCATAGAAAGTGCTTATCTTGCCACAGTGAGACTGCTTGCTGAGTGTACTGTAACTGTACATGTCTGGGAGACTGGAACCCACAGAAAGAAAAACTTACAAAGTAGAGATGGTCCATTGGAAAGCTGCAATCTGGCAGCAGATGTGTGTCTTGTGTGAACAATATCCTCCAAGAACAAAAAAAAAAAAAACATAGCACATGGCAAGTCTGCAACCCTACTAACTAGGAATCATCTGCCTTTTCTTCTTCAAAATGCACAACACCCAGGTAACAACTTCACATTCTTCCACCTTTTTCAGCGCAGCCTGTTTGGTGCTACAACTGCAGTACGGCCAAGCAAAAGTCTTGAGGTTACATTGGGTCGCACTCTTAACACAGCAATGTACAAATTGCAATCAAATTTCATATATGAAGTTATGTACATACTTCTTAAACACAGCTATTCTTAATGTCCAAGAGGATTGCAAGAGGCATACCAAAACTACAAGATGGAATATATCTACAGTACAGACACTGCCATAAAAAAATGGTTTATGAAGGTTGTTACCAAGGTTTCAGAGAATAACAATTCATTGATAAGAATACAATCATGAACTGGTCTACAGGTATCTGATGTTACTTCAGTCTATGCAGGATGATGGCGACACTGTCCAATGCCCACCCACCCATACCAGTAATACCCAGACTTATAAATATTGTAACAATGCAAGTGTTGAAAGTGATTCAATCAAAATTATTAAAGATCTGATATAAGATATCACATCTAGAGTATTTTCATTAAAACATTACACCTCAGCACTTGAGGGAGTCATATGTTTAAGCAGCTTTTCAGTGTCATGCCTCCTCTCAGGATCTCAGCAATACTGGTACATCATTACAATCACTGGCCTCTTCATTCTCCAGCAAGAAACAATGATATCTGGTTATGTGCTGCCCTCTAGTCCATGAGAGGAAAACTGAATGTGTTTATTGTCATTTGCAGCAGTAAAGGCTAAGCAAGAGACAGCATGATAGTATAGTTTTCACCATGAGGTCAAGCTTACAAGGCATCAGGGAGAACTCAGCATCGTGCAGCATTGAGATTTCAATAGTTGCAATGCCGATTACATGACAGGTTTTGCGGCATTTCACCCCGTTTTAACTTTATGCCCAACATCAAGGTAAGTTCAAAGTAAAAATAAAATTGTCAATAATTGCTTTTTGAAGCAATCTTGACCTTGTTCAGGCTTGGTGTATACCGGTACATGTATATATCAGTTGTATTTAATGCTGAAAAATTAATTGAGTTTTTGCAATTAACGCAGCTAAGCTCAGCTCTCTTGAGATACCTTAGCTAAAATCTTTCGCTAAGGCCAAAGTGCCTCTAGATTTCTACTACGTTACTAGTGCGGAGTTAGCCCCAGAAAGCTTCTATCAATGCTTGTTCTAATAGACTATGTAGAGCGTAGTGAGGTCTGAAGGGAGGTAGCGTTGTTACAGTGAGAACGGGCTTGCTGGTCTCATCGCGAGCAGCAAATTCACGAAACTGGACAGATCTATAAGCTGTAGATCTAGCCATGCAAGTCCTACACATATCTTCCCTTTTTCGTTCATAGCCTCTTATTTGGTTAGGTAGGGTCGGATCCTCTCTTTAGAGACAGAAGCCGACCATAGGGTCTGCTGTGCAAACTTTGGTGGCTCAATCAAGCCACCAAACTTTGCCTCAAATACTCAATTTTGGCGGATTCATATCTGATGCATTTATTCTTGAAAATTAGGCCTAGGCTAAAATACATAGGTTCCACTTACTAGATTGACTGTATGATGCGTTTCAAGCCCCACAGCACTACTTGCCCCCTCTACATAGCAAACAATGCCTAATCAGTGATCATTGGTCCCCCATGGTCCCCTTTTAATTGAGAGCTGATTTGATAAGATAACCACTTGTCAGTGACCATGCAGGGAGGTCTAATCACTCCTGGCCAAACACATTGAATACGAAGTGGCTGATCGGCAAGTTTGACAGTAGACTCACGATTTGAATTGTCAAAGAATTTTGTCTAACATCAGTAAGTTGAAAAGATTGTATTTTACCGCTATATAGTAGGCGTCATCAAATGTCACTAAAAATAAAGTACTGATTTTGAGTGAACTCAGTTAAAGCCCCACTGTACTACTTATAGCTACTAACTTGCGCCCTCTATATAGCAAACGATGCCTAACCGGTGCCCGTTGGTGCCTGTTGGTCCCCCATGATCTCTTTTTCTTATGACTTATGTTGATTGAGAGCTTATTTGATGAGATAACCACCTGTCAGTGACCTTGCAGGGAGGTCTAATCCCCCTGGCCAAACTAGTGCAGACAGGCTTTAACTTTGTACTGTGGTGTTTGAAATGTTGAGAATCATTAGGTAGTCTAAACTCTAAACAGTTTTTAATACACAAAAAGTATACTGAGTAATGCTGCTAAGTGTGCTCGAATTGAGTATTTTGGGCAAAGTTTGGTGGCTCGATTGAGCCATCAAATTTTGCACAGCAGACCCTATGGTCAGGTTTTGTCTCAAGATACAAAAGAGTATTTTACTTTTACTTGCACTGTACACTCGGCACTTGACAAACACAAGGTACGATAATACGCCAACGGCGGACTGTACTATACTGGAAGAAGAAGAAGAAGAAGTAAATTCTGTAACTTACCTGGCATAACAAAAAGCCAAAAGTCAGGCCTTACTTAAATAATACTTTAGTTTAGAACTCATGAATATGCACTAAATTTCACTAGAGGTCTAGAGGTCTAGGCGTAAGGCCCCTACATCAAATCAAGTACACTTTCTCAATCTTCCGTCGTTGCTGTAAACTAAAAGCATCAGGATAGACTAGACACCATACAAGTTACAACACAATGACACACATGCACATAATATATGACACAATCGTTCTTCCCAGCTAGCTAGCCAGCCAAGCCCCAGCGAGCGCGAGCCAGGCCAGCGCCAGGCCCAGAAATAACCAGCTCGAGTGTTGTCTACCTACCGTCCTGGCATTCTTGTCCTCCAACAACGCCTTGAAATCCAAGCTTCTTCAAAACCTTTTTCTTCGTCTTAAACGGAATCTTCTTGCATACAGCATTTCGTTGGGTCATTGCTTGGAAGCACTGATTAAAACTTCAGTTTTACTGCAATTGGATTGTCTTTATCTGATTTGGTGAATGCTCCTCGGCTCAATTCAACACTATAGTTGTCGGTGCTCGACTCTTTCGTAACGCTACGTTCGTTTTCTATATAGCTAGCAGCGACGTACACACACATACCGTACACACACATACACAATACTGTATGCATGATAGCGGCATCGGGCGGGCGGCCCGCGACGGGACGATTTCTTCGCAAGCGGTTGTCTAACAACAGCAAATCATATCCATGCACAATCTGTATGCAAAACCTTGGCACGCGTCGGGATCGTTGAGCCAGCTTTGGTAATGAATATGCATGACAGACGACCTTCGACACGGGCAAAGTTCTAGCCGAAAAAGAAGTTTATCCAGGGAGGGAGCCGTTATCTTCATATTTGTACATTCCTTCGGATTCTGCTTATGCTATACTAGAGTACGATAGCTAGACTTAGATCTACACAAATTCTTTTTGATATGGTATTTTGTTACATGAAAATAATGTTTCTCTATCTCTCACATTTTTATATTATATACCACATTACATGATCTTACTAATGTCATACTCATAGGACCTATATATCATGATGTCCAATAAAATATACAAGGTAACATTATAATGAAGAAGGACAAGTTTAATCCTCATGCCTACTTCCAAGGTATCATATCCAAGGTATGGTATGATAATAATGATAACAATAATTAATAATAAATTAATTATAATGAAAATTGTACAAAAAAGATTATAATGAAAATAATTATTCTAGATGTTTAATAATGATAATCATGACAACTATATAAAAAAAATATAATAAATGATTATTAAAAAATATATTAATGAATTAATCATGAAAATGATGTAAAAAAAATAATCATATTAAAAAATAATGATAATAAAAGAATCTTCAAAAATGATAAATATGATTTATCGAAGTGCATGCATAGAATTAAAAGTTTGATATTGAAGAAAAAGGGCTCTCTCTCTGTGTTGTATGTGTTGCATAGGCGCCGGAAGTGGGGTGGCAGGGGGCAAAACACATTTTTGCCCCCCCCCCTCCCCCCCCCAAAAAAAAAAAGCAGTAAAGGAGTAAAGATGGTTTGTGTTTTTAACCCCAAAGAACTAAACAATAATAAAAACCTGAATAAAATCACATAAAATTCCATTCAAAGAAAAGAAAAGTTAACAGGAATTAAATTTCCTAAATAATTATTAGCGATACGTGCACATCGTGGAAATATTGTGAGAGGATGGGTAAGCGTGTGTGTTTTTTGTTATAGAGGTGAGAAGACATGAGCCCCTGAACGCTGGCGTACTGATGGGGGAGGGAAAATTTCTTATTTGATACCAGTGATTTACAAATGTTGCTGAAATGGCACGATTTTCCAGTATTTTTTCTCAATTTTTGTGTAGGACTAAGTCATACCTTTTTAATGCGTTTGTTGGAAAATTAGAAATTCCCAAATTTACAGACGGGCGAAATATATGGTTATTTAGAAGCCTTCATGTCAGAGCCTGCAGAACGGCTGGGCTCTGAGGCTCGAGCTCACCCCCCCTCACTTTTTGCCGGGGCTCAGGCTCTGGACCCCACGCCAATTTACGCTCTACCTCATCATTAATACTCCACTTTTAAGGTAGGTAGGCCTACTTGAAAATGTGAAAAACTTTTCTTGTCAGAGGATTGTTAGACTTGTGTCAGAGAATCATGGATCCACCACCATCGTCATTATCATCATCATCATCATCGCATCCCCATCATCATTATCGTCATCCCCATCATTATATCATCATCACATCTTGTAATGTATCTTATTAGTATATATATATATATATATATATATCTAGACTACCGTAGTTTTAAGTTGCATTGTAAATCAATGATTTTCATGTTAAATCTGTGTTTATTTTGTGCATGAAAAAATAAGTTGAATAACAATGAACATTGACAAGTTTAATAATAACCCATATCACAAATATACCCCTATGCGCTATGATGGATAGAAGGAAAGAAAATGAGAATAGAGAAGAGTGATATATGCTCAGCATGATTAATTATCTCTGTTCACTTTGATGTGTATTCCATATGTATTGTTATTTGTAGGTTTATTTGCATTTTTAGTTTTGTATAAGATGTAATTGTATATCAGTCTATTTTGTGTGTATAGCGCTTAGAGACTTCGGTGGTAAGCGCTTTATAAGTAACGTTTTTATTATTATTATTATACTTCCCTAAGAAATCAGTTAACATTCAAATTGTCTTTAAAAAGAAGAAAAAGGTACACATGTACACTTGTCAAAGATTCATACCCTTATTACTTGAATTGTAAACGAGTGTCCACCTCGCAGTCATCGTATACACATTATGAACACATTAATGTTTTTTCAAATCAAATCAAATTAATAATAATGTTATACAGTTTTGCTAACTTCCAATGTTACTGTATCCATATGACTGTATAAACAGACAGTTTTCTGCATTTTGATATGTATTATTGGTTTCTTAATGTGTATGTTGTTATTATTAAGTTTGTATTTAATGTACGTTCTCTATTAATGTGTTCTATCACATCCTTCTTACTTTGATTACTATGTCTTTTAAATTTGTCTAGAAATCAATAATAATGTTCCCCAATTTTGATAAATTCCAATCATATCAATGATAATGTTCCACAATTTTGATAACTTCCAATCATATTTATAATAGTTTTCCATAATTTGGATAACTTCAAATCAAATCAAATTAATAATAATGTTATACAGTTTTGCTAACTTCCAATATTATCGTATAAATATGACTGTATAAACAGACAGTTTTCTGCATTAAAAATGCATAGTTTGAACAGCTCTTATTTCAATCCTTTTTGATAATAATCCTAACAGTATTTGATCTACATGTATATTATTGTTAGTTTTAGTTACACATTCATTTATAAATTATGTTGACCTTATCTTTATATTTGTTTTATGTATGCACCAGCCAATGTGGATAGCCTCTAGACAGAATTTTTAAATTCTTTTAGGTGATCCTCAGACATTGGCTGGTGCTAAATATCATTATGTTTATGTTATATCATTTGTCAACCTTGTCATATTTTGTATGTTATCATCTTGCCTGGAAATAAAATAAATAAAAATAAAATAAAAATGAACACCATGAACAACAGTTTATTACATGAGGGTAACAGCTCTTACAGCATGATGGACAACTCATATTACTTCCAAGCCAATTTTGTTGGGAAATGCAAATTCCATTACCAGATCCTAATATTAGCTTTAATGTATAGACTATCTTTTTTATGTTTAGGATTTAAACTTTCGATCTTGATACAAAATTATTATCTCTGAAATTTTCAGCTACAGGCTTTGTCAATGATGTGACCCAGCCTGACACAACAGTCAATAGTTTTCTTTTCATATATAAAGTAAGGTGGATTAATATGATGAGACTAACTATATTCATGAAAAACCACTTATATTCAGAATCAGTTAGATATAATACAAACACATACAGATAAATTAAAAAAAATAGTCATTTAATATCATTACTTTCATGTACATATTTTACATATTGTCTAGTTTTTACTTGATCAAATCAGTTTGAAAAAAAAGAAAAGAATAATCGTTGACAGTTTCTCTACCAAAGCCCAATGTTCAATCATGAAATTTATTATTCGTCCTTCATAAAGTGACAGAATTGTAGATTTAGACAGAAAAGCATTAATTGTGAATTTCAACCTGCATCTTATGGTTACACTGATTGCCTCCTATGATCAGATAACAATCATTCTGCAGGTAGTATTATGCACAACCACTCATAATGGCTACATGTATTACATACGTTGAACCTTGGTTGAACATAAACATACCGTTTCCTATTGTCAAGGACATGTATAAGAACATCAGTGAACACTGATTTAACACTCACTGTATACATAACATACACATATTTTGTTTTTCTTTAGCCAGCCATAAATATACTGATTACATTTTGTACATGTATGCACAGATTAGCACCCCCCAAAAAAGAACATGGCATATAGCCATTCAATTTATACTATTGTTGTGAGGTAGGTTTAGGATAGAGGGTTTAATTGGATTTTTCTTTTCAAGATGTAAATAAATCAGGCTGCTGTAAGCTTATGCCAGGACATCAAGCAACATCAAAAAAGCATCTTATTTCATTCACCCACAATCTCATATAATTTTTTTTATTTCAATCATTATACAATCCATTACCTAGATGTTTTTGTCTTGTAAGTCTATGCTTTATTACAAAATTTACTAACAAAATTGCTTTAAAAAATCTTTAAAAATCCAAACCCCCCCCCCCCCCCCCCCCAGTTTTCTGATGTTCATATAGAGCCCCCATAATATTACTTCTTCACAGTGCATGAAGATCTCAATATGACATTTTATGATTTCATTCTTTTAAACAGTTTATGATAATCAGATGAACCATCTTTATCAAAGTCACTTAGCCTTTCATGATAAGCCTCCAAATTTGGAATCTATATCCTAAACAAATGAATGGAATTGTGATTTTTGTTTAAAAGTATTTAATTATAAAATAAAACCAAGAGCTAAATTTGTTACATACCGGTAGTACATATATAAACTCTATCACACACAGATAATGTGAGATATATTTGTGCAAAACCAAAAATTGAAATACATATCTCAGAATAGAAAAGTTATACTAATAAAAATACGTCTTACCCCAGTATGAGGGTGAAAGTGAGACTATTAAAATATATATACCGGTACATGTATTTGACGAAGTTCATACCAGAAAAACTTTAATTTTTTTCTCTTACTACTGTAAAACCATGAACATTCACAACATAAAATTTTTGCAAATTGGCCATTTTTGCAACATGAAATATGCATAATTTTTTTCTTGAACTGGAAAGTTCTGGTTTGACATTAGCTGTTGCTTTCCTCCCTTCTTCCTTCTCACATCGTACGACTAAGAAGTGACATGTATTATATCCCAGTTACAATCTATGGCATATGATATGACTAATTGGTATAAACACATTCCATATCAAAGTCAGCCCCAAACTATGCTTTCAAACCGGTCTTGTCAAGACTAAGGTACAGGTACATGGCTCATACGTTTCACTCAATCTCGCAAAACCTTTGATGCATTAAAGGGATAAGGTAACTTTGTCTCAGATTCTTTAGGTCATACATGAATCCAATGACTTTTACAAGCCAATCGCCTGTCTGATTATCAAGATATCTATGATAGGAATAAGAAATTTCAGAATTTGTTTTCCTTACAGTTTTTATAACACTACAGTCTATTGGGAAATGTGTATGGTAAAACCGGTCACTCCAAGATTTGTTACTTATTTGAGGCACTCCATGATCATTTTGAAGCACTATTTTTTTTAGGGCTTCAATATTACACCATATCACAGACACTGATAACATGTAGGACCATGCATCTCAGATTTAACATTGTTAAACGATGCCTTTAAAGACAGTGGAGAGTTCCTGTAGATCACTTGCCAATGATCATCTGATCTTGTTTCATGATACTGTCCACTCAAATTTCATCTCTCCAATATGATATAAGAACTGGTATTGATTGCTCTCGGCTTGAAGTCTTTCTTCCTTCGATTAGAGCAAAGCTTCGTCTCAGCGAATAATTGATATTTCAGTACAGAGGCCTATAAATTCCATGCATGTGCACTATTCAGAGTGTTCATTGCTGGAATATTCAATCACGTTGGGTCATCTCCATCCAGTTGTTTCAAACTATCTAGACATCTTTGAGCAGCCTTGTCTAGATTATGCTGTGGAAGAAGAAGGGATAGGACAAAAAGTTTATACAATGGAAATTCAATATAAAGAGCTCTAAAATAACAAAATACATTCAAACCTGTCTATAGCGACCGCCCAAAGGAAATACAAAAAGTGGCCTTTGTAGACATGTTCTTTGAGTACATGTTTCAATGAGAAACCATTTACAAGGGAAACAACAAATGTGGTCTTTGTAGACAGGTGGTCGCTGAAGCAGATTTGACTGTACCTGATATAAAAAGGTAATTTTTATGTTCCTAGCTCTTCATATTCTTTGGGTTTTTTCAGTTTACCCTGATATATCATGATACGTGATGTAACAAGGTGATTTTCATAATGCCAATGTCCACGTCATAACGACATTGTGTTCTTACATTTTACTCATAATTGGTATTCTAACAATTCAGTTAAACCCAATCCTGGGTCAAAATCATTTTTAACAAGAGGAAAACTTTGACCTTAGAGTAACTTCTTTGTTAAAGCCGATTTTGAATAGTCTATAAGACCCTGAGCGTGTCAAATTTTCTTTAAACAATTTCCTAATCCCTATCCCTACCAAATTTCTGTTTTCAACATCACAGTAATATTATGAGCAATAAACCTATGTATACGCAGCTTAACATAAAAGCAGGCGATAACTATCGTGCCTGTCATTGATAAAGTTATATTTGTATAATTGTCATGAATTTCAAGACAGGTATTACCTCTGATCCAACACCACTGTGGATATTTGTATTCATACAATATGGCAGTCAAATGTTCCAATTAGAATCAAAATTAGTAATATATCCATTTTGATTCTACATGTAGACAGTGGAATTTCAAAGCTACCATACAAACCTGGAGAACATGTACTCCTCTGGTAGATAATACTATGACCTCTTTCAATCCATCTCCAGTAAGGTCAACATGATTTAATGCTAAAAGTGGATGGGCAAAGCTTCTTGACCAGAGTAACTCATAATGACCATGTCCTCCTCCTCCTCCTTCTCCCTCATCTTCTTTAGTAGATCCCTCATCTTCTTTAGTTGATATCTCTTCAGGAAGGCTGTTATCTGATACAACCTGATTCTCAGTGCTTGGTAGGTTTTCACTTTCAGGGGGGAAATACTTGTAAGCCAAGAGTGCCTATGCAAGTAGATAAAACATTTATTTACAAATGCTTATATGACTTTATAAATAAATAAACATATCAATTGTGACATAAGCACTTTCTGACTTGTTAACTAGGAGGACCTATAAATGATTTCAACCACATTCGTACTCTTGGATTGGAAGTACAGTGTAGCCTACTTGTAAGTTACCAAACCAATAATCAAATATGCTCTTGTTATAATTCTTATTCAACACATATGAAATTTGATTTTGAAAAGGATCTAACCAGTAGAATTTGAAGTCAAATTTCCTACTCCTCCAAAAGGGCTAGTAGGCTGTCAAGTTTTAGAAAATCTGTCTGTGCCACGTTAAATATCTCCTAAATCTTACTTTTATCCATTTCATATAGAGTGGTGAAGTGTGATGTCATCAAAAATCTATTTTGGGAATTTCTCAATTTTTTCTTTATTTTCCAAAAGAGCATCAAAGATAATGTCCAATTGTCGAAAACCAATTGAATATGTTAAGTATTGGCTGAGATATGTCCATCTGAATAAAAAGATTTCCTACAGGAACTCAGTGTTATATTGCTCTGGTTCATAACATTAGGAGCCAGAGCAATATAACACTGAGTTCCTATAGGACATATATTTATTCAGATGGCCATATCTTAGCCATTACTTAACATATTCAATTGGTTTTCGACATTTGGACTTTATTTTGATGCTCTTTCAGAAAATGAAGAAAAACTTGAAAAATTCTAAAAATAGATTTTTATGATATCACAGCTTCGGTATAGTTTCAGCAAAATCATTAAATGTTTAGTTCAATGTTACTGTGACCAAGACTGAAATTTAGTTGATCTAAGTAACCTTAACAATACTTTATGCACTGATAAAGTAAAATATTAGTATGCTTTTTAGAAGATCTTAGAAGATCACATCAAACATTATATTGGTCGGCAAATTTGACCACAAAAAAGTGTGGGCACTTGACCAGTGAAAACATGATGGACCTACCTGTCCATACGTGCCTATGAGAAGCTCATTCTGGCCATCCCAGTCTAAGTCTGCTACACATGTACACAATGCACAGTCAAACAAGTCACTTTGTGGAAGCACTGTCTGATTCTTAAATCCTTCCTTCAATACATTTCTGGACAAAGAGAGGGAATAAAAAGATGAGGAAAGTGAAGGAGAAGAAAATAATACAAGAGGGAAAAAGAGAAGAAAAAGACTTATACAAAATGATGAAAAATTTGTCATTCACACATACCTGAACTATCATCTAGATTACCTGATCAGGTAATACTGCTAATAAAATCTTTTCACCAGACTGCATTACTTGGTTCTAAACCACAAAAATACTGCATATTTAATGTGTGGCTTCAATTACAAATTGATCATTTGTACTTAAAAAAAGGAAGTACTGGTACATTGAAAAAGAAGTACGGGTACAAAAAATAAACATGACAATAATTTTTTTCTCAAATTTTCTCTTTTCTTATAGTGCAATATCCACAGTTATTATTTCTGCTTTTTCAATGACAACATACAAATCTCTCATGGCACTGCATCAAGACTGAACTTCATACATACAGAAAAAGAACAACAAATAATGTGGAGGTCACCAGTCAGATGCAATATTTTGGTTTCGATTTCCAATCATAAATATCTCGATAATCAAACAGGTGACCAGCTTGTAAAAGTCATGGGGTTCCTGACTGAGTGACCTAAAGGTTTATAATTATCATTGTAGCATGAGCTAAATCCAGGATTTTGTTTCAGGAGCTGAGACAAAGTCACCGGATCCCTTTAAAGTCTATCTGCACTAGTTTGGCCAGGAGGGATTAGACCTCCCTGCATGGTCACTGACAGGTGGTCATCTCATCAAATCAGCTCTCAATTAAAATAAGAAAAAGGGGATCATGGGGGACCAACAGTCATCGCTTTGGCATTGTTTGCTATATAGAGGGCGCAAGTAGCTATAAGTAGTGCAGTGGGGCTTTAAATGAAAAATAAGAAACTTCTATTTGTAATCACAGGAAATACACTCATTGTATTTGTCATGGCCTTAGCTAAGACAGCATGGAGTGGCTATCTAGTGGAATAGTATTAAAATATTATGATGGTTTTAATAATTCACTAGGTCTGTGGTTGTCAATTACACGATCTATTTTTGACTGCACTACCCCATACAACATGGAAACAGTACAAAATATATAGGTGACAGTACACAGCCTTGGGGTATTCTTGTGTTCATGGAAAGTGTGTGGGAGAGATAGTCAAGTACTCTAAACCTATGGGTTCTTGATTACAAAACATTAGCATTTGAATGCAGTTGTTTTTTTAGGTAAATGACATGAGTATGCAATATAAATGGATAATGAGGCTGTACAAGAAGCCATCACCGTAACACATACCTGTAAACAACAGCACCTTCTACAGCACTGGTGATAAGAAGATTAACGTCTTCATCTAAGATTGTATCATCAACAACATCTTCTTCCTCCTCCTCCTCCTTGATTCCATCTTCTCTCCTCTCAAGCCAAGATGATGCTGATTCCATGTGAGTAGACGATGTGAAGATTTGGGAACACGTGATGGCGCTATCATGGTTCATCTCCCACTGGTTCATAACCTCTGAAGAATGAATCATAAATATCTTGATTATCAATTTTATGAAGACTTGAGCCAAACTCTACAAGCATATGTATATAAAATCAGAATATATGCCTTCAGGAACAGTTACCATATGACCATTTAAGTAGAATGAAAGAATCTTCCTAAAGCAAACATTAATGGCCAATAGGGTTGTGCTGTACCCTTAATACATGTATCCAAATATTATAAAACAAAGGGAGTTTATCTTTTCAACCTTTTAACTGTTACCAGCAATGTTCAGTATCTTTAACATCCACATACAAAAGACAAGACTAGTGAACAGATTGTTTGCTGATCATGGATAACAATATACTAACAGCTACATTCATATTGGGCAAGTATCAGTCCCAGGGGATGCTCAAGGTGCCTACAAAGTAATATTATTACCCTGGCTTAAGTCCAGGGGGGTTTTTCACAAAGACTAAGATCGACTATAAGTTGGACTTAGCTATGACAGGCCATTCATGCCATCGATTGCTCTCACCATTATGATCTTTAGATAATATTTTTTCCTTCCATAATGATTTATCAAAAAATGTAAATTCTGTGATTTGTGACCACGATTTGTACGTCCCTTGAGAGACCAATGCCAGTAAATGGTGAGAGCAAACGGTGGCATGAACTGCCTGCCATAGTCAAGTCCAACTTAAAGTCAATCTTAGTCTTTGGGAGATACCCCCAAGTGTCCTGAGGTGCTAAAAGCATTCAGGGAATAAATTCCTACCAGGAAAATTCTTTCTGTTAATACATGTTATTATATTAAAGACTTATTTTATTAGAGGATATAAATAAAACTGGAGGAAAAAAGAAGACATTAGACATACCATTGTTTCTTGTGTTGACTAACACAAGTCTGACATAACCGCTACGACAACCAACAACGCTCAACCGTCTGCAGCCTTTAAGATTCCAACTGTCCAACCATAATGCACTGTAACACATATAAATCAATTCAAAATCAAATATTGCTGGATCTGAACACTAACGTAGACCCAAAGCCCATTTCTAATTTAATATCCAGCACAATCACTTGTTATCATGTACATCTCTGTTTGGGATAGCATGTCTTCAATACCTTCGGCAAGAAGCTTGATGCCCCTTGATCATTTTTGCAATGTTACCAACCATAAAATAATGAATGAGCTTCTATGCTTTTTCCAACTTTCAGGTAAAGTTGGTTAACCATGCTCTAAATGAATGCCAGGGGAGTGTTTCACAAAGACTAAGATTGACTTCAGTTGGACTTGAACTATTCAGGCAGTTCATGCCACTAGTTCCAGTAACCATTCCTGGCATTGGTTTCTCAAGGGACGTACAAACCGTGGTCACAAATCTACAGAATTTACATTTTTTGATAGATAATTATTGAAGGAAAAAATGTTATCTAAAGATCATAATTTCTAAGGTTTTTCCATCTTATTTTACATCGGGTTTAAGTCAAAGTCTTAAATAACTTGAGTTTATATCAAAACTATCAAAATGTAAATTCTGTAGATTTGTGACGTCCCTTGAGAGACCAAAGGTGAGATCAACCAGTGGCAGGAATGGCCTGCCATTGTTCAAGTCCAACATAAGTCGATCTTCGTCTTTATGAAACACCCCCCTGGTGATACTTCTTATTTCTAAATACATGTATATGCTATTCCTGTCTTTCCTATGATTAGGCCAAAAAAAAAAATTGTTTGGTTGTCCTCGATTGCTATTCTGGAGAGGGGCGGGCGGGCAGATATTATTATTTTTTTCTTTTTTTTTTTCTTTAAATAATTTTTTTCCATAAAAAAAAAATTCATTGGGATTGTCAAGCATTTAACCAAACAAAGTCTATAAAACACTTTAATATGGTAAAAGACTAGTTTAATGTACAATGAATATCAAGACCAACACAGAAAGTATTTTGGGCTTTGAAATACAACACCTTTTAAATCTCCATTGTACTACTTATTGCTACTTGCGCCCTCTATGTAGCAAACAATGCCTAATCGGTGACCATTGGTCCCCCATTATCCTCTTTATCTTATATTAACTGAGAGCTGATTCGATGAGATAACCACCTGTCCAGTGACCTTGCAGGGTGGTCTAATCCCTCCTGTAAACTAGTACAGATGGGCTTTAAAATGAGTTTAAGAATGCTCAGAACCTGATTTGAATGAACGACATTTTGACATAGAAAAATAAAAATGGCAAGTTCAATAAATACCTAATTGCGTACTGAAGAGACCAAACTGGCAACGGGATGCATTTTGATCCTTGCAAATGCATAAAATGGTATGTTTGGCATTTACGATTGCTCCCCCCAAAAAAATTGAATAACAAAAAAAAAAAAAAAATATTAAAAAAAAAAAAAAAAATACGAGCGGCCCGAAAATGACGAGCGGGCGGTCGAGGACAACCAAATGATTTTTTTTTTGTTTTGCCTTAGTACAAGTGTACAACTTCATTCCACCAACTGATCAATACTTGAGCTAATTCATAAGAATGAATGAATGTTCAATTACTAAATATCCAGTTATCATTTATGCATCTGTTAATCAGAATGTGAAGAATAAATCAAGCTTGACTAAGTGGACTTACACACATGGTAAATCATTGAATTCAGGAAAGATACTCCCCACAGGATGCTCAGAGAAACGACCAACCTGTTCCTGTACAGAAAAATGAAACAAAAAAAAGTTGAACATTTTGATGAATGAACTTATTAATCTGATTGCCCTACAAAAATACAGTTGTTAAGTTATATATTTGCCATCCTTCATCACAAAGTATAAGCATTACTCTAACACAGTAATTACAATCAAAGACTATTTCATTCATCTCAATATTAATAAACTCTTTAAATATGATACAGCCCATTCATGATCGAAGTGCCAACATTCTACTAATTTACTGCCTGCAAGATGGGTCAGAGTAGAAACAGGGGTTTGATAATGTGATCTCATCTGGTGCCTGTCAAGGCTGTCATACATCAGAAATTAAATGTGTCACATGTAACAGCTTTTCATATAACACAGTGAAATTGCTCTGAGATGTGTGTTGCATCATACATGCTTCAGCCAAGTGTTCACTATAGTCTGGTAGCCTATCCACTGGTCTTACTTCAAAAGTCATGCTTCACAGATCATTATTGTCATACCTCTCTGTATAGATGGACTTGATTGTCAGATCCAGTCAGAAGGAAGACTATCTCTTGTTCCCCATCTTCAAGAATTCTATGATCAAAAAAAATTTGGGAAAAAAAAAATTGATTTATGATTGATCTCTATAACAATAGTGAGATGAAAATTGGTAAAACATTGAATCAACATAAATTTGTTTCATAAATGTGTTAACCATGCAGTGGTACACTTATCATCAAGGAGAAGTCTCCAAGGAATCTCAAGAAAATGCTTAACAGTCAACTGCTGCATGTTTTGCTTGCTGGAAATGCTCCAACACTGCATTTGTACCAATCTTGTGACCTTAAATATGCGCCAATGAGTAAAGTAAATTATTCTGAGATGCCTAGCTCTTTCAGATTTCCTGTAGTTGGCCAAGTTCTATCAAACATTATAAACAAGTCAAAGAAAAATAATAAGAGAGTTGTTAATGTTGGGTTGTAGTCCTTCTTTACCACTGAGAAGGACAGTGGATGATATATTGGTGGTGAGTAGCAAACACCTCAAAAGATAAACCTCTAGATAGTTTAACATTCAGGTGTGGATAATGACACCCATTAACAATGTTTGGTTGCTTTGTAAAACAAGTCAAATCTACTCAGTCAGGGTTCTTACTTGGTGTGGCCGAGATAGTATGGGGTGAAATCCAGCTCTATGTTGGTCCACATCTCTGTATGTACATGGAGATAAAAAATAATGAGAAAGTACAGGCAAAATGAGTTCTAGATATGTATAAAGCCACCACTCAAAGGAGTAAAGAGAAGACATTATGGGCATGTGGTCTTAACTTATACTTGTTCTTTCAGTACAATTTACAATGAAAAACTCTATTCACAAAAGACAAAAAATGTAGTCTTTATAAACAAGCACATTTCTTTCATTTTTGTTTACAGCAGGTTTGACTGGTGTATAAAATAGAATGTATAGTTATTTAAAGATAAAGTTGAGTTCTGATCATGCGATTGCATTGTGAAAGAAATGGTGTGGAATGGATCAGAAAACAGTTGATCATGTAGCATGTAAGTATTGGTGTGTACTGCAAGGTTCTGGAGTCATCAAAATCATAATAAATTTGGCCCAGTCTGCGTAAAGTAACAAGCACTGTACACAGAAAGATGTATATGGGACTACACAAATGGTGCCGGGGTTACTTACCGGTACCTTGATTTCCTTATCTTTCTATGCTCATTACTCAGTAAGTATACATTTTCTACCAAAATTGTTTAGCAAATGACATTTATTTGTAATCTTGAACATTCAGTGTAAGTTTCGTTTGATTCTGTGAGAATTTATTTTCTTTTTTTTTTACCAGAACTCAAGTTTATCTTTAATCTCTTTAAGTGAAGGTACTTACGAGCTATACTGTCAAGTCCATACTCTGATACTTTATCCCATGGTGCATAGAGATTAAGTATATGAGATGGGTGATCAGTCTCTGCATCCTATAAAAAAAAAATATTAACAACAATTATATCATAGACATGATCGAAAATAAATTCACTAACTCAGTAAAGCAAAGTTACAAGATATTTCATTTATATAATAGCAGAGTACATGATTAAAGATAGGGGGGGGGGGGGGTTCCTTTATAATTTTTTTAAAAACAGAAATTTGAGCCAAAATGTGATAAGTGTTGTCTCCGTTAAGTGTCATCAAAGTAACAAAAAGAGAACACATGAGAGAGATCTTAATTAAAATCAAACATTGTTATCACATCAGAAACACTAAACAAAGACAGCTTAAATTCAAATAAATTACATATGGTTAAATTTTGTTTGATCTATAAAAGTTGGAACAAATTATTCTTAGATCAGATATGAAATGAGATATGATGTTGACTATACCTTAGTGAATGTGATACCAATGATGTATCCTCCACCATCCTCAATGATATGCTGAGAGGAATCTATCGAGATGATCTCCGCATCATCTGATGAGGAAACAGTAAACAAGTAATACATCACCATAACAATTCTCTCATACCAACAAATTTACTTAGGACTGTTAGACAAAAACTATCAGATACTGTCAACGTTTTAAGGATCTATTCTAAAACCTAGACCAATCACATAGTTAGGTACATCTACTCTGATTGTACTTGATGTATGATTAATAACCTTATCTTGTATCTATCAGACTATCAGCCCTTGAAGCATAATATTCAAAATGTTTCTTATTCAATCAGAAATTTTATTCCAAATCCATTGCTAATTTGCTGTTCGCTAATCTAAAGCATTATTGCTAGTCACAGCTTTAGTCATATAAGTTACCCTTTTTCCTATGAAAATGAGGGAATGGAAAGTGAATAATTACCTGTCATTATTATGCTACATACAACTTTATCCAACTAATACTAAGAGAAGATAAAAGTGAGATAAACAAATATTCTGACCTGGGATGCCAGCAAAGTGGATTTCTTTGGCCACAGGTTGAAGCTCTGTCTTCCCCCGCTCTGCCATGTACTCTAGCGAGACCACTTTATCTTTGAGGGGTGCAACCAGCGCCTTACCGACCCCTCCAGGGTAGGCTAAGGATGTCAGACCGTAAACATTGCTCTGACATGGTATGGAGGTGAAATGGGCCTCATGAAATCCATGTCTCTCAGCCATTATCTGAAACAAATCAACAACATCAGTGACAGATAATATACTAGGATAACTTGTAGGATATTTGTGTTGTAATATGGAATGTTGAGGTAATTATGCCATAATGTATTATAGTGTATTGGTGCATTAGTGTATAAGGAATTGTAGGTGGAGCAGTCTACAATGTAAGCTACCCCCCCTTCCTCATCAGACAATAGCCTTACTTTCCCGCCTTTTTGGGGGTACCTGTATTGCCCAATGTACTGATACCCTATAGGCATGATTGGGGATCCTATTGTAAGTTTTAGTGGATGAGTGATTTTCTTTTGTTCGGGGTCTGTGCACCCAGAGCTGCTATAGCAGGGAGAGAGACATTGTAGATTGGAGAGAGAGGAGAGAAGCACTAATTTGTGCCTGCTAATGGAGATTGTTATTTACTTCTGGCAGATCACAATTCATGGCTGCATGTGGTGAAATCTCCTTATTTTGATGAACTACACTTTCTACAATAAGGTGGAAGCTTTGTTTATGATCAGGGGTCGGACGACAGCATATAGCGTTAGTGTTGCTTCGTCGTTATAGTATTGGCCGGGGCTGTGTTTTCTTTGGTGAATAAATGCAAGACTAAAGTTTACGTTGGACTCCCTAGCTGTTGCCTTCATTTCTGAATCTCAACAATGGTGTCAGAAGTGGGATGACTGACGGCGAGGGACAACTGGACTGAGATCATCTGCACGGATACTGACCAACCTCCAACTTCTTGCGGCCGTGACGTCGTTGGCTGGCGATATTTGGTGTCAGCAACGTCCGGAGGCAAAAGTGAACATTGGACAGACAGTGAACATTCAACAGCCTCGGTCAGATACATTGTGACCATTAATGAATTTGAAGAACATGTTCATGTAATGATACACATGATTGATGATTTGTTCGTTTAAGTTTGCTTGTTGTGAAATATTATTGTTCCTGTTGAATTTCATAATTAACACATTTAAGTGCAGGAAAATGGCCCCTACATCTACGACAACAACTGTGACAACAACAACAACAACTACCACGTCGACAGCATCATCCACACGACCTACTATGACACCAAGGGAGCAACCTTCAGACATGGACATGCTGTCACAGTTCTTTCGTCGTTCCATTGGGCTACAGAGCATTCTCCAGAGCAACTTGCCCAAGTTTAGGGGAATACCACAACACGCAAACGACATTGCACTATCGGAATGGCTTGAGGAGTTCTATGAGATCACTGCTCAACACAACATGGAAATGGGCAGTAAGGCCAGACTTCTTGTAGATCACCTTGCAGGACCGGCAAGGGAGGAAATTATGTGCCTTAGTGAATCCCGAAGACGTGATTTTGATGAAGTTGTAGCATGTCTTAAACTATGTTTTGGCTACGAGGAAAATACACAGTCGTTGAGCAGCAAGTTCCATAACCGCGTACAGAGAGAAGGGGAATCGCTTTGTGACTTCAGCCGGGCCTTGATACGCCTATACATAAAGCTGGAGAAGGCAGCAATCACTCAAGCCCAAGGTGAAGCTTTGGCACAATTAAAAGACAAAGCTTTGAGTGACCAATTTGTAAATGGCGCACGTGAGGCTTGGGTCAGGAGGGAGTTGAGACGCATCCAATTAACTCATGGGCCCAGTGGGTTCAATAGGATGAGAGCAGAGGCACTCCAGCTTTTCCAGGAGTCTCCAACAGCTCAGCGTACCAGAATCAGAGAAGCGGACGTCGAGGTCGGACGGGTGGTCACATCAGATTCTGCACATCTTCTGCAACAGATGGTAGACCAACAGACAACTATTATGACTGAACTAGAACAGCTGAGAGGGGAGGTTACACGATTGAAAAATGCCAAACCTCAGAGATGGAGGGTGAGTAGTGGATGTTTTCATTGTGGTCAGAAGGGACACTTTATAAGGGAGTGTCCCAACATGACACATATGCCTACCAACATATTCCCCGCTGCTGCTTCTAATTACAACTTCTCGGATGGACCCAGAAGCCAGAGGAATTACGACTTTCCTGCTTGGAGTCAGGAGTCGGGTACCAGGAACCAGGATAACTTCAATTTGCCTGCAACGCGTTATCAGGCTCCATCCCAGCCACATGCCATCCAGAGGAATTATGATTTTTCTGCTTGGAGTCAGGAGTCGGGTACCAGGAACCAGGATAACTTCAATTTGCCTGCAACACGTTATCAGGCTCCATCCCCGCCACATGCCACCCAACGTCACCTTCCTCACCAGGATGTCACCCCGCAGGCGGAAAACTAGCTTCCTCTGCTGTTGAGGGCAAAACAGCAGGGGACAATGAACAACAGGACAAGACAGAAGAGCCCATGGGACAAAGCTCCCATAAGCTACAAGCCGACACGCCTATAACAGACAAGAGGGAGATTGACACAGAAACGAGATTTGCACATTCCAGACAGACCACTTTGGAAGAAGCTGCGCTGACAATAGATGAAATAATGTGTGACAGCGAAACAGAATTGGTTTCAGAAAGTCCGACCGCAATAGCAGAAGTTGCCGGCGTGAAAATTGGTTGCGTCTTAGACACTGGAGCAGAGGCTTCGATAATACCCTCAGACGTATTTCACTCGCAGCTTCAGGAAGCAGCAGGAGATGTCAGCCCATTGAAAAAACTGGTAAAAATTGTTGGGGTGGGTCCAACAAAGGTTCCTGTAGAAGGCTTTATCCGCACTCGAGTTTTGCTGAACGGCAAAGAAGCTTCCGTGGGGTTCCTTATCGTGAACCGGGAGTCTTGTGGAGCTAGACAAAAAGACTTCCCAATTTTATTGGGATGTAATGCACTACGAGCTTTTTTTCCACCAGAGGAAACTCAAGAAGAATTCCAGTTAGTAAAGGACTGCTTGAAATTTAAAGGAGTGGACAATGCACAAATACGAGAGGTTGTCACGGGTGCCTTGGAGGTAGTGTTGCCAGCCAGGACCATACAACATGTAGAATGTGCGATGAAGTCCTCTCAAGGTGGTGAAGCTGCCAATGAGTCAAGTGTCTGGTTCATCCAGGATCTGACTAAGCTGGAGAGTTCTCAAGTTCATGTGATTGAAGGTTGTGCTACCGGGAATAGAGAGTTACGTTTACTCCTTATTAATGCTGGAAAAAATGAGTTCATCCTACCACCTCACTCAATTGTGGCATCTGCTGTGCAAGTAGAAGAACGAAGTGAAGTTCATCTTCAAAACAGAGAGGACCAACTTGAGGTGGATGTTTGTAATGTAATGATTGCCACAACAGAATCGGTTCAAGATGACAACGACAATGTTGGCCAGTTCGAACACAGAGGAGAAACCCAACCAACAAATGATATCACTACACAGGAAACGTTTACCTTCACTGATGGAACAGAAGTATTGCTTCCTCATGGCCTCAGCTTATGTGGGATGGACTATCATGAGGCATCTAGGATTGCTAAACTTCTAGCAGATCATGAAGCAGCTTTTTCCAGAGATGAGTTTGATTTGGGACAGTGTGATCTTATCCCTCATGAGATAAAGGTGACCTCTGACAAGACAATACGCCTGCCATATCGAAGAATTAACCCCAACGAGACATCAGAAGTTCGTGAACTTCTGCAAGACATGCTTGAACGAAAGATCATCAGGGGGTCTGCTAGCCCATATGCAAGCCCAGTCGTTTTAGTTAGAAAACGATCAGGAGCCCTACGCCTATGTATCGACTACCGACAATTGAACAAGATTACAGTGAAAGACTCTTTCCCGTTACCCAGAATTGATGAATCCCTGGAAGTCATGGATGGGGCTAGATACTTCTCTTCTCTGGATCTGTCTCATGGGTACTTTCAAATCACCATGCATCCTGACTCTGTGCCCTTGACCGCTTTTCGTGTTCCATGGGGACTCTTCGAATTTGAGAGAATGCCGCAAGGTCTTTGCAACAGTCCAAGCACCTTCCAGAGGGTGATGGAGGTGATCTTCAGTGATATGAACTTCACAAAACTAATTCTGTACCTCGATGATGTGTTGGTATTTTCTAGAACTTTTGAGGAACATTTGGAAAGACTTGGAGAAGTTTTTGCCCGGTTGACGAAGCATGGTCTAAAGTTGAAAGGAGAGAAATGTCACTTGTTCAGGGGAGAAGTTGCCCACTTAGGACACATCGTCAGCGAGAAGGGCGTGATGGTCGATCCAAGCAAGGTGGAGAGAATCAAGAGTTGGCCAACACCCCAGAATGGATCAGAGTTGAGGTCTTTCCTTGGCCTTGCGTCGTACTATCGGAGGTTTGTCCCTGACTTCACAAGACTGACAGCTCCTCTTCATGCACTAATCGGACAGAAGTCGCAAAAGAAGAGAAAGAGGAAGCCTGAGAAGACTATGCTGGATCCAAAGTTTGTGTGGACAGACAAAGCAGAAGAATCCTTTCAAAAACTGAAAGAAAGACTGTCCTCAACTCCAGTGCTAACCTATCCGAAGTTTGGAAAAGAGTTTGTTCTCGAGGTCGATGCTTCTCTCAAAGGACTAGGTGCCTGTCTATCACAGGCAGATGAAAACGGTCACCTTCACCCGATCTCATTCGCAAGCCGCAGTCTACGTGGAGCTGAAAATAACTACCCGGACTTCTCCAGCTTCAAGATTGAACTGTTAGCACTGAAATGGGCGGTGGTAGAGAAGTTCAAAGGATATCTGATAGGTTCAAAGTGTACCGTCTACACAGACAACAACCCGTTGGCCCATCTTCAAACCGCCCAACTGGGGGCAACTGAACAACGATGGGTAGCCCAGCTAGCACCCTTTCAGCTAGACATCAGATTTCGCCCTGGCAAGCTCAATAAATGTGCTGATGCTCTCAGCCGCTGTCCTGGCAATGATGAACAAGAGGTGAGAGAGATGATCGGTGCTCTGACAGTAACTACTGTCTTACCAGTGGAAGTTACAGTAAACAGTGATCAGGGGCCAGAAGAAGCACCTCGGGCAGCTCCTGAAGTATACCCATCATATTCCACAGAGAAACTTGAGATTCTGCAGCAGCAAGATGATGCACTGTCAGCTAGCAGACAATACATAAGAGATGGATGGAAGCCAGAGGATGAAATGAAAAGCGAGAACAGAGAGACAAAGTCCTGGATGAAAGAACGCATGTACCTCAAAGACTGTGGAGGGGTATTGTACAGACGACCACCAGATTCCAAACATCCACAGAGAAGACAGTTGTTAGTTCCCAAAGGCCTCCAAGAGAAGATGCTACAGATGGCTCATGACCAATGGGGCCATCAAGGGATAAACAGAACCATAGCAATCCTGCGAGAAAGATGTTTCTGGCCAGGAATGTGTAATGATGTGAGAGCACACATCAAGAAGTGCTTTGCCTGCATTGCAGCTAAGACGCCAACACCGACAATACGAACTCCAAGACGACACTTGCTGGCATTCAAGCCCCTAGAACTGATCGCAATCGATTTTCTGAAATTGGATAAGGGTCAAGGTGGATACGAGGATGTCTTGGTAATCACTGATGCATTCACCAAGTTTGCACGAGCAATCCCCTGCAAGAACCAGACTGCAGCAGTTGTTGCACGTGCCTTAATCGATGGTTGGATAGTCCACTACGGTGCTCCACTACGTATCCACTCCGATCAAGGACGAAATTTCGAGAGCTCTCTTGTCCGAGAATTATGCAAACTGTACGGAATTGAGAAGACACACACCACACCGTACTATCCACAAGGCAATGGACAAACGGAAAGGTTCAACCGAACGTTATGCAGCATGATTCGTTCCCTTGAGCCAGATCGTCGGAGAAAGTGGCCTGGGCTGATCCACCAGCTGGTTTTCCTATACAACTGCACCCCTCATGGAACAACAGGGCTATCGCCATACCGTCTCCTGTATGGGAGAGAGCCGCACACACCAATCGACCAGCTAATTGGGAATAGCGAAGCAGACTGGAATGAGGACTTTCTTACAGAGCATTCGAAGTCGCTACAACATGCTCATACGGTTGCTAAGCAAAACATGGAAGCGATCTTGAGAAGTGAAAAGATCAGACATGATGCTCTACCAATGAGTTCCACACTAAGCATTGGCACCCGGGTACTGATCAAGAAGTGCGCGTTTGAGGGTCGACACAAGCTTGACGACAAAGTGTTGAGAGATCCCTTCATAATCACGGCGGTAAATGACACGGGTGATGTTTACAAAATTCGACCAATGTTAGGAGGACCAACCAAAGTAGTGAACAGAAGGTTGCTGATTCCAGACCCACGTGAAGAGATGCCAGTTCATATTGTTCAGGAAAGCAGAAGTGACCATACCACGTCACAACACCCCTCGACTCGTTCTATAGAAGAGAACACCCCCTCTTTCACTTTCTTGTGGGATCGACCGATGAATATTCCAGGGGATCAGAACAACCTGCGAGTAGACATTCGTGACGATGAATATATTCCAGATGAGGGAAATGACCACGACGGAGCAAATGTTGAGAATGAAGAAAATGGTACGGATGACGTTCTCAATCTGAGCGGAGATATAGTACCTGATGAGATAGACAACTCTCAACTTGAGAACCCCAGTCCCGAGGTACCGCGTAGGAGGTCTAATCGAGTAACTAAAGGCCAGCATAGAAATCCACTGCGGCTTCCAATATCGGCGTTACAAGAGTAAAAAAAAAAAAAAGAAGAGAGTTTTGAATTTGAAGACAAGAATTAAATATTTACTTGTCAGATTAAGATGTGATGTGTTATTAATGCTATGCATAATGTTTTAAAGAACATTGTTTTGTATTTTCATATACTACTGAAAAACATTTTGGTCAAACATTATGACATTAATTGCGGGGAAGTGTATTATAGAAAGATTTTCATTGCTTATATTTTCATGTATCGCTAAAATCTCGGTCAAACAGTATGACATTAATTGCGGGGAAAGGTGACGATTTGGAATTTCGCTCGTAATAATGTATCATTTTTATCAAACATTATGACATTAATTGCGGGGAATATGTTGTAATATGGAATGTTGAGGTAATTATGCCATAATGTATTATAGTGTATTGGTGCATTAGTGTATAAGGAATTGTAGGTGGAGCAGTCTACAATGTAAGCTACCCCCCCCCCCCCCTTCCTCATCAGACAATAGCCTTACTTTCCCGCCTTTTTGGGGGTACCTGTATTGCCCAATGTACTGATACCCTATAGGCATGATTGGGGATCCTATTGTAAGTTTTAGTGGATGAGTGATTTTCTTTTGTTCGGGGTCTGTGCACCCAGAGCTGCTATAGCAGGGAGAGAGACATTGTAGATTGGAGAGAGAGGAGAGAAACACTAATTTGTGCCTGCTAATGGAGATTGTTATTTACTTCTGGCAGATCACAATTCATGGCTGCATGTGGTGAAATCTCCTTATTTTGATGAACTACACTTTCTACAATAAGGTGGAAGCTTTGTTTATGATCAGGGGTCGGACGACAGCATATAGCGTTAGTGTTGCTTCGTCGTTATAGTATTGGCCGGGGCTGTGTTTTCTTTGGTGAATAAATGCAAGACTAAAGTTTACGTTGGACTCCCTAGCTGTTGTCATTTCTGAATCTCAACATTTGCAAGAGAACTTGAGAAAAGGCCCTTCTTGAAAAGCCACCATATTCTGCTGAGCGAATGGGTTGGAGTACCCAAAAATATAGGGAGAAAAATATTTTAAAAATAGTACAAAACAATTCTAATAAAACAAGAGCACTGTGCAAGGACATACATGTATATGTTATTCCATGCATCAATCAAGTAAATAATATACATTTCTTTTAAGTTTTTAACCATAATTAGTTGTTGTGCAAGAAATGATGAAGTTCTTTAATTAGTTTATTTAGTGTATCGCTAGAATAGGAAACAATGTCCTGATTACAATATAACAACATATCTTCTTCAGCTATTGAGTTCCCATGTCAGATTGTACTGTGACAGTCTTGTGTATCAGGCCAATAGTATCGGTCCTACTGCTTGAACTTTTTCTTTATTGCACTTACAGCGGCATCATACAAGTCACTTATCCAGACATCAATAACTGAAGTGGAGTCTACAAGACCTAACGCTAAAGGGCCAAACATGAAAACATGCCCCTCTATTCACAAAATGTTGGGGTAATGTTTGTGAAATAAACCCCTCTCAGCTCATCTACAATAGTACAAATGGTCTGGTCCAATTTACCAGACACTTTATGAAAACCCATGACAAGTCAACAAAAGGTTGCGTGATATTCCGCTTTCGCTTCACGAAAAGTAGTGTAACGTGACCACCTGATGGAATGCGATGACCCAATGAATATAAGTACGCTAGTTGGGGTCTACATTAATAATTAGTTTTTCGACTCTTTATACTTATTCCAAATATTACAGGTAGACTAGAGGTTTAGTCTACGGTTTTTTTAAATCCCCTTCACCTTTATTTTTGTGACGTGACTTGAATTGAATAGATTGATAGATTCTAGACGACCTTCTCTCCAGCTCCTCCTATCCTCCTCCAGCTCCTCCTCCTCCTCTTCTTACTTAGCTCCTCCAGGGAGTCCAGCTCCTTGTCCTACAGAGTACTGATGTTGAGTGATGGCTTCTCCTTCTACTCCTTCAATGTTGAGGTGAGTCATTGGTTTCCTGTTCCTCGATCGCGCGAGCTCACTTTGACTTTGACTTCGACAGGGTAATTCTCTCGCTCGAGCTCCCCGTAAGCTCGGCGCAGATTACACGTAGCGGTACGTACGTACGTACACACAAACTCTGTGGCCTTTTCGATTACGCAATCATGGCAAGCACGTCGACGGAAGCCACGAGGATGGAAACTACCAACGAAATCATGGAAGATTCTCAGCAATCTGAAGAATTTCGTTCCGTGAAACCGAAAACTGCCAGGAAGAGAAAGATAACAGAGGAGAAAATGGTCACAGAAACACAGACAAAGACGGAGAAACGGCCTCATTTCCCCCCGTTGAAAGGAGCAAGATTACTTGTAAGTGATTACCATTGTCCCACCTGTAGAATATGATGTTAGCTATTTTTACAGATAGTTTTACAAGAAGTTAATCCCATATGGCATCCATGCAAAAGGGAATATTCTGACTTCTTGGTACTAGATCTAAATGGAAATAGTTTATACAGATTTTAATGCTGTCTGGTTGAAGAAAAAAAAATTAAATGAAACATTGCATTGGTAACACTAACCAGCAGTACAGTAGGGGCGCTAGTCCAAGAATGAGGATCGTTGGCAAAAGTGAGGATATCGGGTCTCGTTGTAAACGCGGACAAAGTGCGTTCTAACAAAATAAGGATCGTATGCATTTGCACTGCCTTTTTTTTCATCAGCGCTCTGCAGGTTTCAGGTTCCCGAACTGCGCTCTGGCATTGCGAAAAACCGATTCCGCGTAAGAAAATGACCCCAGTTCACCGTCTACTTTTGGTTGTCGTCTTCCCAAGGATTTGTCACTCATAACGTGAAAGTCTCTGTACAAAGTCAATGTAAACTGCATCACGAAAATCATTGCCAATGCACGGATCAGAAATATAAAACGTTTGCAAAATGCGGACGATCTTTATTTTGCGGACGCATTTGTCAGCGTTTATATGAAGACGAATCCTCGGACTAGCGCCCCTACTGCTAACACGCCCCAAACTTTTCCAAAGGCCTTTGTGCAAAGGCAAAGCCAATTATTTTAGTATTTTCACTAGTCAAACACATATAACTTTACTTGTGAGCCCTGTACAGTGAGTTTACATGCTCTGATTGGTCGATCTGCTCGAGCGGTTTTGACTTTAAGTGAGAGAGGGCCCACTGTAGAAGAGAGCGCAATAGTTCCGCCAATACAAGTTTGTACATTAAATATGACTGAAATGATAATTTCTAAAACTTAGGTAAGACTTAAACTTAAAATAACTTAACTTTTAAGGATGCTGAAAAAATCGTACAAAATCGAAGATTTGACTGGAATATCATGATTTTGGTATCAGATGAAACAGAAAATCGCGAGCTTTCTCCTCGCACTAATATCTTATAATGTTGAGCAAAAGGCAGCCAGCGATAGCCAATCAAAAGGGCCCATGTAGGCGCAAATTTAGGAAAATGAGGCTGAGACGGGATGAACGTAATGCGCATACGCTAGTGGTAAGCTTTAGTTATACGTGTCAAAGACAAAGTCAAACTCAGTTCAAACTCAAAAACAAAGACAAAACTAAGTCAAAAGTGATAGCTTTATGTGGCTGTGCAAATTCAAACAAACGCTTAGCCTAGAGCTTGACAAAACATAAAAGTCTGTCTGCTTGGAGGAGTTTTAAAAACATATGTTATTTTGTCTTTTGGCGCTCTCCTCCAAATCCAAGATGGATGGAATCCTCAGATCCTCCCGTCCACCACACAGTCGTGGTTTTCTCTGCCTGCCGTTATTCCCTGTTGCTTATATAATTTATGGTCGTGAACTGATACACAAAATACTATTATATACTAAACAATGGTTACTTGCCAGATTTACTCAGTTTTTACTAGCCTTAAAGGCAGGCTTTACTACTTCTCATTAGCTCAGCTCTCATTTAACATAAGAAAAAGAGCATCATGGGGGACCAACAGGCACCGATTGGGGAAGTTTTCTATATAGAGGGAGCAAGTAGCTACAAGTAGGACAGTGTGCCTTTAATGGCTAGGTGATGATATGAAATAAGATATTTATATCACCTAGCCTTAATTGGCACCCATACCCCTGCATGAAGATCGAGTGATGTAAAAAAAAAATGAAATGCTTTCATTATCTACCATTTGTTGTTTCTGATGTAATGAGCTGAAATGTGATTTACATTACAAAAATGCTGACCTCTTACAAGAGTTTTCGATATTGGTTCTGCCGGGATCGCAATTACATGGGGTGTACATGAAAATAGATTTGTCTGTGTTTCCAATTTGATACTTACTTTGCAATAAAAGCAATTACTCTGTGCATCTGCCTTATCACACTAAACGAATTGCTATAATAAGTATTAAGACTTGCTTATCATTTAGAGCTCTTTTCTTGTTTGTTACATTGCCTATGAAATAAACTGCAACATCTTTCCATTAATTATTCCATATTTTATTTCTATCCAGGATGGCAACACAGATATGAGAAAGATCGCTGTTCCTGCCAATAGATACACACCGCTAAAAGAGAGTTGGATGAAGATATTTACACCCGTCGTCGAGCATCTCAAACTTCAGATCAGATTCAATCTCAAAACCAGACATGTAGAACTGAGGGTAAGTTGCATTCTATTATCACAACTACGGTACTGTATTGAATTTTTTTTGATTTTTTTTTTGATTTTTTGATTTTTTTGATTTGATTTTTTTTTTGCCACTACCATACCACTCGGCAGTTTCCCAGGTCTCTCGCCAAAAAGGCATGCAATTTTACTTTGAGTTGCAGTTGAAGGTGCCGATTTAATAAGAATATTAACAGTAAACAATGCAGTTTTAAAAACCAAAGATGGCAGAATAATCCATTTTCCTCCAAGTCCAAACAGAAATCTGGACATTTGGTCCCAGTTTCTGAAAGGTGAGTTTGACAGTGCTTGAGTTGGGAAACATTTTTACCGACGGTACCATGCCAGCGGTCGCTGCTCTCCCTGGCACGGGTAAGCGTGGGCCTGGACATTTTTTTTTTTTTTTTAATTTTTTTAATTTTTTGTTTTGTTTTTGCGGCCGAATATTCGGGTACGAGAAATCGTACCCGAGTAGTTGTCAACCGTGCTGGTGCTCGAGCATTCGACTACCCGTCGCAGCCTTACCTTGTAACTGCAAGGAGAAGGTGCCATAGTGCTATACCAAATACATTGCAAATTGAGTCGATCAGATTTGATCATGTATTGTTCTGCACATCATATTATGTATTTTTGTAACATGCACAGTAAACTTGCATGGGCATTCCTTCTTCCATACAATAGAGCGTAAAGTGTATTGGTTGTTCCCTATATGAACCCTCTATAAGAGGTTTATATCACATGTAAATGTAAGTGTATAATTACATGTTACTCTACTCATAGACATTTTTATCTTGAACACATCCTTAGTTTATCTGAATCTGTATATCTAAATATTCTCTGCAATGGTTCACTTTTACCCAAACTTGACTGATTTGAGGTGAGCAGAATATAAGTCAGCAGTGACAGACATCTGTAATTTTGTAATACATAATACTTAAACTTGTATGTTTTTTTTTCATCCCATGTTTTCTGTTTGTATTTCAGTCGTCGGAACAAACACAAGAAATAAGTGCTCTTCAAAAAGGACATGACTTTGTAAAAGCTTTTCTACTCGGCTTTGAAGTAGAGGTAAGAAGGGGATATCTATGCTTATATCTTAAGAAAATGTTTATTAGTGGGAGAGTGAAAACCTAAATTATTATAAAAACATAATACAGGGCTTGATGCTGTAACATATCCCCATCTATCTAAAAGTAGATTTCATTAGTCTGAATAGTATTATATTTGATTGATGTGTTCTTTGGAAATGAAAAAAAAAAATGCTTCGCAGTTCTTCTGGGACTCTTATTGATTTAATACAATGTTTATAAGTGATATTTTGCTTGTATAGAATAGACTGAATTGATCAAGTTTATGGAGACAAAAAGACCAAATGATTGAATGATAGCTCAAAGTGTGATAATGATTCAACTCTTACGAATGGGGATACATGTGTATTGCACAACTTTGTGCTCACAATAGACTCTCTGTTAAATTGCCAGTTCTGCATTTATAATTTGATACAACTGAGGTAATAGTGCCACCTTCACAGCAGATTCCTTTTCTCAGCATATAAAAAAAATCTGATACAGTAAGTCCCTTGGTATCATGTACACTTGTCATAAAGCTGAAGGATGTACAAGTGTTGTATATTGTGAGGCAAAAATAAAAAGAGCAATGTCATGTTTTCTCAAGAACCTATTCTGCACTGCCGTTCTATGTCTCAAATCATTTGTGTAAACATTGTTCTCCTTTTTTCTGTACTTTCTTTTAGGATGCTCTGGCACTACTCAGACTTGATGAACTCTTCTTAGAATCTTTTGAGGTGACGGATGTAAAGCCATTGAAAGGAGATCATTTATCAAGAGCTATTGGGAGAATAGCAGGCAAGGGAGGAAAGACAAAGTTCACCATTGAGAACGTTACCAAGACTAGAATTGTGCTAGCAGACACCAAGATCCACATCTTAGGCTCCTTCCAGAATATTAAGATTGCAAGAACAGCTATATGCAATCTTATTCTTGGTAAATACCTGTTTTCATTGGAGTATGATATAGATGATTCAATATTAGGATTATATGTCAAAGATTACTGGTTATTTATTGGTAGGCAGAGACAATTTTAAGTTGGGAGTCATGTTCGGGGCAATTAATGTACATTTATTTGGTGGTTTGTGTATCATTTCAAGTTTGCATGATAGGTTTTCAACTTGAGTATAATCACTGCCTTTTGTCCAGTCATGGCATAGGAAGCCAGCAAGGATAAGGGAGATAAGGGCCACTAGCCCGACTAGATAGACGATATTCGACAGAGTTGACGAGGGTGTCCCTTTCTGTCTGTGTGTCTGTCTGGTTCTCTCTCTATCTTTCAATGTCTTTCTTTGTATGTATTTGATTAGAAGGTACTTCCACCCTCCTTAAGCATGCCACTGAAAGCCATTTCATGATATTGCTTGAAATGATCCTGCAAATGCTTATCATTTTAAATAGTTATTTAAATGCAAAATTATAAATTTATCAAACTCTTATAATATGGGGTATTGTTTATCATACTGTTTGATACTTTGTTCAAGTACTTTTCCTTGGAGATGGAGAAATATCTTTTTGTGCCATATGTCGTTTAGTTTTGAAATTCAAAAAAATTTTGTTTTTCTTCTCATTGTTCCATTGCAGGAAGTCCTCCTTCTAAAGTGTATGGAAATATGCGTGCTGTGGCAAGTAGATCAGCAGAGAGATTCTGATGCATCATCTTAACAAAGACATTTATACTGGAATCAAAAAGACATTTTAGAATGGACTTCATTTCGAGGAAAGAAATGGATGAAGCTAGATGGGATCTTCACACTTTACACCATCTCTGAGGCTCGTATAATTGTCATGTGACAGTGATTTGAAGGTCAAAGGTCAGACAAGAGTCGTCTTTTAGGTCTGTGGACATAATCGTAGGAGCACCATGCGTCACTATCTGGGTATAACCTTAACTTTCAGCTGCCACGAAATAATGAAATATGTAATATGACAATTGTGCGCTTTTGCCTTTATACCTCCAAGATCTCGGCCACGAAGAGACAAATAGCGACAAAGGGTTGCATGCACCTCCATGATATATGAAGAACAGGGCCCAGTCTTATAAAAAGTTGCGATTAATCACAGCTATGTACATAAGAAATAGGAGACTGTAAACTTGCGATGGATTGGAAGACTTGCGATTGATTCAGATCAATCTCAACTCTCTATGAGATGGAGCCCCGGTCTGCATTATTAGTTATGTTAGAGATTGGTAACTTCATCAATAATATATAAATGTTCATTTTTTAAATAATGAACAAAGAAAACGTAATGTTGTGCAAAATGTTCTTGAAATAACTTGAATCAAGAAATCTAATTCAATTAAAGTTCTTTTAATTTTATTAATTTATTTGATTTTTAGATTAGATTAGAGGCTTGTATCTGAATAAGTATTTTGATGAAATGGGTAAAAGTTGATAATGAATTAGAAAATAACTGATTTTAGAAAGAAAATAACAAAATACAGTTTTCATTTGTTTTCAGGCCGACCCGAGGTCACAACAAAATCTTTAAGCCTGATGTTCATGAAAAATGACTTTAAAACTGTGAAAGTCTTGAAAGAAAAGGTTATGCAAGTGCTTTGAAAAATTGTCATGCATTAGGAAGTAATCAGAGTGGAGGGGCTCATGTTGCCCCCCCCCCCCATCTATCTTTTGAGGGTTAAAATACATATTTTTTTGGAGTTAATTCCCCCCCCCCCCCATACATGTGTAATTAGTAATTTACCAGTTCTGTACTGACTTGTATTCCAAGTTCCATTGTTACTTAATTGCCATATTTATAATTTATCTTTCAACAAAATGCTGAAAGTACCATCATACATTACAATTTATGTACAATAACCTGACTAATCTCATTGTTATTAATCAATAAAAGAAAAGATAACTTTTACTTTATTTTACCACTGAATGATTGCTTTCTTTAAGACGAGTCATAAATTGGTGTGAAATGATTATCTATTAGTAATGATATTATACTCTATATATGTACATGTCCATGGGAGTGTTTCACAAAGACCAATATCGACATTTAGTTGTACCGTTCATGCCACCGTTTGCTCTCACCATTATGATCTTTAGGTTTCATATTTTTTTCTTCAATAATGAATTATCAAAAAATGTAAATTCTGTAGATTGGTGACCATGACTTGTACGTCCTTTGAGAGACCAATGCCAGTAAATGGTGAGAGCAAACAGTGCCATGAACGGCCTGCCGTAGTTAGGTCCAACTTAAAGTAAATGTTAGTCTTTGTGAAACACTACCATGTATTGTAAGTCAGCAATTAAAATACAAGTACCGGTACATAAAATGGGCACCTAAAGTTCCTTTGCATTATTTTGAAGCCTGGAAAGAACTACACTTAAAAAGCTCCAATTTGTCATTAAATATAATCAAATTATTTTTTATATGATTTCCCCCAACAATTACCAAATGATGTAAAAACTTAGATGCATATGCAATTCTGAACTATTTGGACAACCACAGAATAAGTAAAACACACTAGCCTCTCAGTATAAAACATTATTTTATTTCTGAAATCAAACATTCTTTACATTTCATACAAATAACATATACACCATGTACTGAAGACGAGAAACATACCGGTAACAGAAGATTGATAGAGTTTAACACGAAACAAGTTTTTATTTGACGCAGATAACATAAATATCACAGGAATGAAGAACTAATACTAGTTTCACTTTATCTATCAAGGGTTTATACGCTACAGCTTTGTCCAGAGTAAGCTTTACCTACTGTGCTTTTTACCTTTTTCTTCTAACGTGTACATGAGTTTCATGATTTATTTCTATGCTGTATGTACAAAAAAATTATTCACAAAACAAGGCACAAGTTTTTGTCACATTACTTGAGGATCATACATTGATAGAAATGCTTTCACAGCTTTTTAAAATACTATATGGCTGCAAGAATGTTAACAATTTTCAATACTCATATTTGCTTGCAAGAGCATGTATTATAAAATCACAGAGTGACTACTACCACATCACAAACTAAATCTAATTTTGTTACAATACCCTACAACCATTTGACAATCCAGAAAGTATTACATAATTACTTATTAGCGATACATGCCTTTTCTGTATATTTTCCACTTTTCTTTGAAACCTCTTTTGATGCAGTCCTAAAACTATGAGATTAAACATTGCGTTCCAAGTGCTCGTTGCAAATGAGTAAATAATAAACAAGTGAAATTCATAATGAAAACAAATCTCTATGGTTTGGGATATTCTATGCGTGTGAACTTTCTGTTCCTTTTATAATACAAAGCCACTTCTTTCAGGGGTTTTACATCCCCATTTGCTGATGAGCATGTGTATGGCATGGATGTAATATTTTATGTCTTTATAAATGACGTACTGATACAGTCACTCAATAATTTCATTTCCATCACATTTATTCTGCATTTCACTACTTTCTTTTCAACCAACACATACATATCATTCTACAGAATTAAGCTTTTAATGTGTCGGTAAAAATAGATTTTCCTTAATTTTCAGACGCACAATCAGTGCCACCAATAATTATATTCAACCTGTATTTGCCTCGTAAGTAATATCTCACTAAAAAAATATTACTGAGCGTACAACTTATCAATAAAAAATATAATTCAAAAGCAAAACAGGTATGTCTAGCCATAAACATAACCCAGATATTTTTCGTCTTATCACTTTAAGGGCAAATTAAAGAGGACTAATGATCAATTTGGTGAAGTAATCATCTTAATGAAATAACAACACTATTTCATTGAATCCATGGATCTGATCAACATTCAAACAAATATCTTAATAATGATCAGACTACTGAAACTCTTGTGATAGAAATATTGCTTGAAAAAACAATTCTAAATATCACTAAAGAAATTAGCTTATTCAGCATTTCATTCTCAGTCATATCAATAACAGACTCATCATGGTAATTCTATTTAATCTGGAAGAAAAGTAATTTCTGCATTACAAAAATGACAATATATTTGATGAATGATAAATTTGTTTTGTCTCAATACCTTGCTTTATCAATCTCAGTGCTGATAAAAGATGTTTCACATTTTTAAAACAATATTTTCTTTTTAAAGGCAGATTTATTATACACTTATATATTATTAAACAAAGTCAAAATAAAATGAACAAAGAACATTTTTTTTCAATAACATTTGAATAAGAAAACAATGAAATTAAAACAGTAATACAATCATAATATATAAATGTGGCAATAATTTAACTATATTATTATAACAATAAATAAATGCAGTAGACCAACCATCATATTAGGCAGGGAGCTTGAGTGGATGGTAGCCTGGGAGGTGAGGGGGAAGCTACATGGTGCCAAAAAGGCGTTGTAGAACAAATATTCAGATCGTCACCTAAAAGCGTAATTTTAATTGTAAAAAAACACAACAAAAAAACAAATGAAAGTGTGTTGTGTGGGTCAACAGCAAGTGCAAACCTGTGTTTGCATCGTTGTGTACAACATCAAGGGTGGCACTATAGCTTGTGTACGTGCAGGCGTGGGTACAAAACACAGGTATTGAACAATGCAAATTGGTAACTCTACCTTGCAAGCCTTACAAATTCCATAAATTCCTTGTATTTGATGAAGAAACAGATCTAAATCATTAAGAGCATGTATCAAAAACAACAACAAATCAAAAAAAAATATGTCTAGTAACATGTCAAGGACTTGGGTGCAATGAAATGCTTTTTTTTTTAAAAGAAAAGGTAAATTACCGTAATCAATTTTTTTAATGCTACAGAACAATAAGAAAGGTGCTTGCAAATGCAGTCCCAGACTTGCCAATGTGTATTTGATAGATCTTATCTTTATCAGATTTAGCTCAACTGCTCTATTTCAGTCATTTCTATGCTTTTTGCAAGAGAGGAATTTCCCAATCATGTTATGCCAGCATGAAATGATTTCACCAACTAATACTATGAGGTCCTTCCTATATCACAATCCAAGCATGGTCTAATAAGATGAGATGTCACCGTAGCTCTTGTTCCAGTCTGCATAGAGATTGATGGAATCTTGAGGTACACTCCGTCGTATCCTCTTCAGAGAATCATAAAAATCAGACAGGGTGATGCTTCGTACCTAGTCATGACATGAGAAAGAGAGATATGAATTCAATCATAGAGAAGAAAGAAGTTGTGACATCTGATACAGATAATCTCAAAGGCACAAACTCTAATTTGACATTTTACTATAATTACAATAGACCTTGAGTATAGCATAGCTCTGTCACTCTCTGGCTGTGTCATATAACAGCTAAAGTACAGAGCCGATGGTGTGCAGTAGACTGGGTAGTCAGCATTGTCTTACAGTGCAGACACTGTCAAGCACAATGACTGACAAGGGTTTGTTCCCGAAAACTAATGGTTAATTAAATAAAAAAATACTAAAAACATAGAAGAAAAACAAAACTTCCCCCTCCCCCCTGAAAAAAAGGGGGAGGGGGGGGGGCTGACCATGCACTACGAACTTTAGAAAACCATTTGCTATTATGATGTAAATGTTTAAAGAAACCAGAACCTGTTCCTGTGTTTGGTTATTCCCTTTACTAACACCATGCATAGAATGGGGAGAGATGTAGGTAGGTAAGATAGGCAAAGGGTGGGAATGGGTTAAAATCATTAGGGTGGTAGTCAAAACAATGAGCCATATGGGGAGGGGTACTTCACAGGAAATTCCACTCTAACATTTTTCTTGTTATGTGAGAATATCACAGTTACCATGACTTTTATAGAAAGTGAATGTATTACCTGTTCTGCAGTGGTTGACTTGACACCATTTAGTCCAAGTTCTGTAAATACATAACATAAATAATTAAATATGCAATACCAGTAAGACATGAAAAAATTAATTGCATTCTATTAACATTCAACCCACACCTACCTAAGATTTTCATACCATACCCCATGTCCATGCTTATCATTTTTTATATTAGTAAAAACATATTGATAGATGGATAAAGGTTTTAATGACATATATACATGTAAATGGAAGCACAATTAATGGCAGATTTCTGGCCAACTTATATTTCAGCCCGGCATAAACAATCCATAAGAAGGTTGAAGATGTTCCTTCCTTGGTGCATCTTTACCTCCTAACACTAAAACAATATAAACTTTATGACTATCATCATCATCATCATCATCACCATCATAATCATCATCATCATCATCATCATCATCATAACCACCACCACCACCACCACCACCATCTCCGCCACCTTCGTCATCATTGTCATCATTGTCATCCTAGTCATCATCGTCATCATCGTCTTCATCAATATCTTTATCATCATCATCGGCATCGTCATCATCACCACCATCATCACCATCATCACCACCATCATCATCATCAACATGACCATCATCATTATCATCACCATTGTCATCATCAATGTCATCATCATCATCACCACCATCATCATCACCACCATCCTCATCACCATTATCATACCAATTATCTTACCTCTGATAGGTCCTAGAGCAGCATCTTTAGCCAAGGCATTAAGATCACTTCCTGAGTATCCTTGAGTAAACTCTGCTAGTCTTGTAAGATCTGCATCAGTCAGAGGGTTATTGTTTTTCTTCAGCAAATTCTTGATCAACGTTTTCCGGGCCTAAAACAGAAAAATGAAAAACATGGGTTACAGGCAAAGTACGGAAAAGTATGATCATTATGGCAGTATGGAATGTCTAAAATTACAGTTTTTTTTTGTTGGGGGGGGGGGGGGAGGGGGCTTCAATATGATTTATCGTAACAAGTGCTGTGCAGTATGGCGGCTATCCAACACACGCTGAGAAAGACGGAAAAGTATCAAGTATTCTCTTAATAGAAACCAATTTTTCATAGAAAATTGATGTGCTGTGATGACCTGAAAATCATACGTCCGCGCAGTGCTGGCATGCCTTTTTTTTTATAGATTCATAGACACGCATAGGGAATTACTAATTTATTCCCAAAATTACTGATTTGGAGCCTTGTGATTACTGATATTCTGTTCTGGAGGTTGGCAGCTCTGCCCATGTCTCACAGCTGTACATCATGCACTTCCTTACACAGGTATCATACACTGTATGAATTAATTGTGCATTAAATGCTGAGAAAGGGTTACCGTACAAGAATTGGTTGTCACTATTTTGGGATAGACTCATGCAAGCTCTTGGGGAGGTGAAACATTAAGAAAATACATACATTTTGAATAATCCAAAATGCAGGAAAATACTTCTGAAGGAATTTACATAATTCATTGATTGATAAAGAAACTATCTCTACTAGCAGCTTTTCTGATAATGAAAAATTATGCTATATCTTTGAATGCTGTGAATGTCAAATGCACATAACAAGACACTGCATGTAGAACATTTTTGTTCAAATATCTTGTAGATATAATATGTACATCTACATTTCCAGATCCTTCACAATGAATGAATGGAGAGTGCAGTTTACCAATGAATGAGGTGACAGTTGTTGGGTCAAGCTACTTACATTCATATCAGGCAGTTGGACATAAACTCGTTTCACCAGCCTCCTGAGGACAGCATCGTCCAGTTCTTGTGGTCGATTTGTTGCCCCCATCACAAGCATTCGCTCACTCCCATCAGCTTTCACCTAAAATTAGTCAATCAAAACTTTAATTTTTACTGGTTTCCATCCTAACTATCACTTTACATTTATATGACAACACCAAGAAGTATATGAAACTTCAGAATGGCTCTAATCTTCATTAATCTGACCGAGCTGTTATGCTTTAATCCAACCCCAAGTTTTGGTTGCAATAAAGAAATAATAATAAATGCAACATTTTCCTGTTTCTTAAATTTCTTGATGAATATAGAACTAACAAATATGAAGTAGGCTGTGGACAGTGGACTATGGACTATACCCCTACCCTACCCCCCCCCCCCTCTCTCTCTTTGCGTCATCCAGGGTTCCACTTATCATCTAGAACTACGTTTCCAGAGTTGATTATTCCCCAAACACAAAATATTTTTTGCATCACACCAGCAGTAAAAAAAAAACACATAAAAAGTGACCTTTTTTTTTTATTCAAAACTAGAGCACTATTTCACTTTTTTCCGGAGTGCTCTTAGAAGTTTCAGGAGCTGATTCACTCACAGCTCTTACAAATTTTACTTGTTGCACATTAAAGTTGTATCGTACAGTTGCTGATGACCACTATAGGGTCTGAAGTCCATGGTTTGAACCATGTAAGGTTTAAAATACAAATTCCACCGACTAAAAATTACAAGATGTCAAGGTGAAGCATCTACCAACATCTACAACCTGTAGACAGCAATATTTTTAAAAATTATTAAACAACAAATGAATTATGTAATGGTTAATAGATACTTACACCATCAAATTCTACTAAGAATTCTGTTTTTAATCTTCTGCTTGCATCATGTTCTCCTTCTTTTCTCTCAGTTAGTAAGGAATCAATTTCATCTGAAAACAACAAGAACAAATGTTAACAAATAATATGATCAGATATACATTAAAATACCATACTATACAAAGATCAATACTTAGGAAACTTGGCAAACTAGCAAATAACTAAATGATCCAACCAGAGATAAAAAACATTTATTAATCATATGAAAATTAAAACATAGGTTTATGATTTTCAACAATGTCATAGAATTAGTGACTGCAAATTTGTCTTACTTGTGGGTAGGGAATCAAACCTATATTAACAACTTACAAATCTCAAAATTTGAATAGAGAGCAATGAAGTCCTAATACTAAAAAGGCATCATTATTTTCTTCCTGAAATTGACAAACACCATCAAATAATTTAACATGATAACTATTCCTCCTGATAATTAAAGCTATCAGAAAGTTTATCTTTTAGACCAAGACTACGTCAAAACATCTTTATATAGTTCTATATACTGGTACTCATATCTATTTGCACTATTTACATACATGTGTGACATGCAGCTAGACAGTCATTTTGATGTTTCCAAAACCTCATGATATCATTTATTCTTTATTCCTAAGAGGCAATCATGTCAATATGCTACTCTAGACATAACTGGAAGTATTTGCAAGTCTGCAACTGATAGGCTACTGACATTTGAAGAATAGCTTACCCATGAATATAATGGATGGTTGTAATTGCCTGGCTACTGCAAAGAGCGCCCTCACAAGTTTCTCTCCCTCTCCCACATACTTGGATGTAAGCGTTGCAGCGCTGATGTTGAAGAAGGTAGCGTTGGATTCATTAGCAACTGCCTTAGCCTAGAACGGGAGGTAAAGAGGAAAAGAGAAGATGTACCTCATTAACTAATAGCCTGATTATGATAGAGGAAACAAAATGAGATATGAACAAATCATATTAGAGGGGTAAAATCAAGAATTACTATGTTCATGATACATTTTATGTGCGTAATATTTATTTTTAAGAATTTCTCCAATACCAATAATGTAATATAGCCTATTCACTCAAATACATATATCTCATGAATGACTATGTCTCCTATCTATGTTGCCCTCTCTTGATAGAAATTGAAGAAAACAGATATTCATGAGGTCTTTGACTATTAAACTAAATGCACCAAATCCATGACTTCAACAAATACTACATATCACCAAAGGGATGATATATTGGTATATAAGATGTATGCCAATATGTATTCAAATGCTTGATGGACAAATTACAAGATTTTCATTATAAACTACAGTGTGTAACATTCATTATCAAAATACTACACAGTATATTATATTAAACTGTAATTATGATGATAAATCATCAATAATTTCAATTCAATCAATTCAATTTAGTATTTATTGTCCATTTCTGGATATTTGATTTTCACTGGTGTAACATATACAGATTAACATTTACTAATGTATTTACAAAAATGTAGACATTAAAAGTGAATACACAAGGTTTAACATATGATTAAGCACAGATTAACAGAGGATCAAATGTTGTTTTATAAACACTAATTCAGAACAATAGTAATTGAAGCAGAGCAAGAGGAGGTGTCAGGTGATCAAACGATTTAACAGGTGAGGCAAATATAAATATACTGATATTCTGAGGAGGTTTGGTATCCAATCTACCCATACATGTATTTTCGTCTTAAACCAATTTGGGAATTATTTGTAATATATAAAAAGATAAAATATCCATTTGGCACTACAAAGCTAAATAGAGGGTAGAGAAGATTTTTTTTGTTCTAAATAGTGAATACCATATCTCAATCTACTGAACCCTAGGTGACACTTCTATTAAACAAATACAAATAAGACCAAACAGACTATGTGCTAACGCCCAACCCATTATCACTCACTGAGTCATTGATTAGCACAATACCATGCCTGAGGATGTTTTTACTGGTCTGATCTTCCCGCCTTTCATCAAATTTAATCATGAAGACATATAAGTACAGATACACCGGGGAGGATTCAAGAAATTAACACTTACAACTTAAAGAATTGGAGAAATCTAATTAAAGATGGCAGGAAGGGATGGAGGGAAGAGGGACCATGGAAAAATATAGGAGAGAAAGAAAAAGAGATAGAAACATATTGAGAGCATGAAAAGAACAAAAAGAGCTTGAGAACAAATAATAAATGTGAGAGAAAGAGAAAGAGAGAGAAAAAGAGAGGAGGAGGAAGAGAGAGGGAGGGAGGGGAGGAGAGAAAATACATATATAGAATAGTACAACACTCTGTGGCTATATACCTATGACTCATATTCAATAAAACCCTCACATATACCTGCCACTTGTTTGAATCTGCACAAATATGAAATTGTAATAAGTGCAGAAAAAACAATAATGCAGACATTCCTCGACTTGAATAAAGAGAATTAAAAGAAGGAGGTGGGATAAGATTAGAGTGTTCCATGAATGATTGACAATGAAGACAGAGACATTGCTAGAAGCAGCCTGCCGGTTATGAAGACTTGCAGAATGACTTGGGGAGGGTCATGTAAATGTGTAGAGACCTTAGAGTAGGACGATGGATCTTCCCTAGGGGGAAGGGAGGATTACTCATTCATGTGGGAGGATTAATCTGATAATATCTCTGAGAGAAGCGGGAGTGTTAAAATCAAATTTTCAATTTTCATACCAGCACATCAACCCTGGTACTGTATATAACTTCCAAGCTGTCTTATTAGCATCTTCTGGAAGATTAATCTGATAATGTCTCTGCAGAGAAGTGGGAGCGTTAAAACCGAATTTTCAATGTTAATACCAGCACATCCATCTACTCCTCCCTGGTACTGTATACTACTTCCTAGCTGTCTTATTAGCATCTTCTGTGTCACCATACTGCTCTCTTGAGCTGCATCCTTCTATTTTTTTCCTTCTGTTTCACACCCTTTACATTGGAGGAAAACCAGATAAATCTTATTGGCAGCTCTGTATGTACATTCATAGTCCTTTAATATTTCTGTACACTTTACAAGCTTATATTTTGTAGATGATATTTGGGTCAATAATGAAAAAACATAATTTTTGTTTTATCATGCAACAAATGTCATCTTACATTTTAAAATATGCGTTATCACCCCTATCAACTTGTGAGAAATGTCACAACGGTTGCTCTCATTACAGTTGAGAGCTAGACTAATAATTCATCAGGAAGTAATGTGGATTAGCTTCAGATCAACGGGTGACGATGTACAAAGAGAGAGGGGGGCAGGGAGACAGACAAACAGAGAGCGAGAGTGAGAAAATGAGAGAGACAGAGAGAAAGAGAAAAAGAGAGAGAGACACAGAGAGAGAGACAGACAGAGAGCTAGAGAGAGAGAGAAAGAGAAAATCTGAGATTTACAGACAGAGAGACCAGCAGAGAGAGACAGAGAGGTAGACACAGAGAGAGACGGACAGAGAGAGACAGAGAGAGACATAGAGAGACAGAGAGAGAGAGAGAGAGAGAAAGAGAAAATCTGAGATTTACAGACAGAGAGACCAGCAGAGAGAGAGAGACAGACAGACACAGAGAGAGAGAGAGAGAGAGAGAAAGAGAAAATCTGAGATTTACAGAGAGACCAGCAGAGAGAGACAGAGAGGTAAACAAGGAAGACAGTTGGAGATTGAAGAGAGGTGGAGAGAAACAAATCATAGAATAGAGATGTTTAAAAAATATGACATGTCTAAGAAATGTAAATATAAAGAAAAAGCGATTTTTATATAGAAAATGTTGATGTAACTGGGAATTTTCACTTGACAGGAAGAAAGAGAGCATGGATTAGAGAGTGGTGATGTACATAGTAAGAAGAGGCTAGATCTTAGACAGGAAGGACGGAGTTGACTGATCTTCTTATGCTTATCTACCCACTCCCAATGATGACAAATTAGAATTCAACCTCACTCCTAAAGCCCCAGTCCCATATAAAGCCGGACCAGCACGGACGAGCACGGACCACTCCGGACCATCCCGGACCATGGTCTGGGGTGATCCGGGATGGTCCGGGATGTTTTGTTAAAAAAAGTGTGATGCTTTAAAAGCTACAGTCCCATATACGTCCCGGACCGTCCCGGACCATCCCGGACCCCATCCGGGGTGATCCGGGATTCGGTCCGTGTTGACACCGTGTTGGCACCGGGGTGGTCCTGGATGGTCCTGGATGGTCCTGGATGGTCCTGGGCAGTCAATAACTCACTCCCGGACTGCCACGGATCAACACGGACCGCCCCGGCGCCACTACGGATGACCCCGGACCCAACACGGTGGCTACACGGATCACCCCGGATCAAACTTTTGTCCCGGACCGTCCCGGACCACCCCGGCAGTTTTTGACAGTCAAAAACATCCGGGGTCGACTCCCGGACCGCCCAGGACCATCCAGGACCATCCAGGACCATCCAGGACCATCCAGGACCACCCCGGTGCCAACACGGTGTCAACACGGACCGAATCCCGGATCACCCCGGATGGGGTCCGGGATGGTCCGGGACGGTCCGGGACGTATATGGGACTGTAGCTTTAGCATACAAGAAACGATCATTCCATTGCTTTCATCAAATGTAATATTTTCTGAATTAAGTAGCTTACTTGTTTACTTATGAGAATTATCTTTGTAGAAAAGGAGGTAGTAGCCTAATTCTTAACTAAAAGTTGAATAAGTTTTCTGGCATGTCTGATTTATGAAGAAGTTTTTAAGGAACATCCTCTGCAATTATTACTGTGTTATTTGAAAATGAATTAATAAGGACTAGTATCAGTAAAATCTATATTGATTGGAGGATCTCACATTTCAGTTTGTCTATTCTCATCATTGCATTATAAATGAAAGGCTACTCAAATGTGTTGATAACGCTTTTAAGAAAGCCTTTACACATGAACAAATTATTTAGTGTTATCAGAAAAATCTGTGTCATGTGCTTCCTTGTTCTACCATGTCTGTCTTCACTCACACAAAAAGAAGACCTAACATGAAATTAGTTACATATATATATATATATATATATATATATATATATATTTAATGTTTAGCAACACCTTAAAAGGGATTTGTGTATCACACTATCAATACCAATTTTAACCAATTTGTGTCCTATTAATTTAGATATGAAGTATTTCAGAATGAAAAGAAATTTGGAAATTGAAGAAAAATAATTGAAGCAGCTACCAAGGATATAAAAATATTTCTAAATATGCTGAACAAAATAGATACATAACTTCACCCATCATTCCACACAGCCATATTCAAGTTCAAGATTTTGTTATTGGTTATTAGGCGAACGTGTTACTCACGCCATCTTTCCTTCACCTCATTACTGATGTACAAATAACCCTTTCCTCTTACTGATAATAAAATCATGAGCTAAAGGGCTCCACTCCGTCCATGGGTCAATTACAAGCTTGCTAGCGTGTGCCCAGTAAGTGATAATCAAATTAAGTGCTTTCGTGCAACCCACAAGACCTCCGGCATTCTAGGCGATGGATACCTCTACAATCACTGTGAGACAACTGTTACAGAAGGGTCATTATGGACTGGACAGTAGTTTAAACTAGACAATCTCTGGAATTATCGAAGGGCACGAGCTGGTTTAAATCAAGCTTATGAACTACTTTATATAGCATGTCACACATAAAGAAAATTGAGTTTATCACCATAAATAGAACAAAATTTGTACAATATCACATTTCATCCCTCTAGCTGCAGTTAATTCTCTGTATACTGGCCATTTTGCAGCAGTGTATAATGGCTACTACTTTGCAAGCTATTATTCCCTACAGCAGAAAGAAACAAAGAAATAGCCAATTTCACGCATCAATGGAATTTAGCTCATTCAAAATAGACGAAAACAAGCTTGTGCTGTCACACAATTTATACTGACATAAGAAAATATGTACATTACGTTAGCTCCACTGTGTCTATTTTTTCAGACTCTAGTAGAGGCAGTCACTCAACCTCTTATATAAAATGTTGATCTTCAAAAAACCGAGAAAAAAATACTGTGATTGGTTACGTTGATGGTGTAAATGAATAATAATAAAGGAAATCAATAAAAGTCTGCCAATCTAAAGACGTTAAGTTCTGCACTTTCTAACAGGTGCCAGTTAAAATCATTGGTGTCTGTAAGGAAGGTGTGACTACTTTAATAGTCTTACCAGCATTGTCTTGCCGTTGCCTGGTGGTCCAAAGAGCAGTAGACCTCTAGCAGGTTCCCTGAGTCCTGTAAAGAGTTCTGGTCTTAAAGCTGGTAGGATCACTATCTCTTGAAGAGCTTGCTTAGCCGCCTCCTGTCCAGCTAATTCATCAAATGATAAAAACAAATCATCATCCTTTAGAATTTCAGCTAGAGATTCTGCCTTTCAAAAAGAACATTTCTGTAACACATCAAAGGTAGAATTTCTACCCAGCTACGAGGCCTACTGTATGAAACATTGACCATAAAAAAAATTGTTGAACTTAAATATTTGCAAGGGCAAGTTCAGGGAATTTAGACATGTTGATGTCCCATACAACACCCAGCATTGAGTAGTTATGAACATAATTATCTTGACATCAAATAGGTAATTTCACTTTATAGTTGGCCCGATCCAAAGCTCTAATAGGACTACAAACATAACACATTGATAAGATATACTAATATATTACATATATTCAGTACCATACAAGACAAAACAGTGTAGCAGTGCAGGTTATCATTACAGGTAGTAGTAATAAACACATCAGAAAACATCAAAATAGTTTCAGGTACTGTGACTAAAACAATGTTTTAAACAGGATCATATACTGTTATGAAATAAGTTTCTCTGCTGTATCATTCTCTCCCTGTACCTCTTCTCAAGGCTAAGCAGCTCGAGTGTAGTTGCAAGTCAGATATCAAACCAGGCGTATTCACATATCAGAGCGAGCAATCAATACCTGTAGAACACAGCTGAAGGTGCAGTGTAATCGATGCCATGACAGGTAAGAACTAACTGATACATAATGAGTAACGCTAGAATGCAATACTACATAGTCATCCTAGCAATAGGGGAAAGAGCATGGGTGAAAGAGAAAAAAAAAGTGATTGAAAGAGTGAAGGGAGAGAGAGAAAAATACACATATGCCTCAAAAAGGCCAGTAGGGAAAACTAAAAAGACACATCAAATCAGAGTATGAGAGTTTGAGACAGAAAGGGGCAGAATGAGAGAGAGAGTGATTGAGAGAAAGAGAGAGATGAAGAGAGAATATAAAGGGAAACATCTAAGAAAGAGGAGTATCCAATGGACAATTCAAATGTGTCAGCAAAATAAAGAGAAAAAGGAAACATTTCACACATGAGACAGGGGAATGGGAATGAGAAAGAGGAGAAACCCAAACAGAAAGACAGACAGAGAGACACAGAGATGGAGAGAGGGTGGGGGGAGAGGGGGAGAGAGAGAGAGAGAGAGAGAGAGAGAGAGAGAAAGAGAAAGGGGGAAAAAAAATCAGAAACAGAGATACAAAAAAAAGAATAGTATAGTAGGAGAAAAAGAAACAAATTATAGAAAAAAAGAGAGAAAGAGATAGTCAGAAAAAGAAGGAGAACAGACAAACACACATAGAAAGGGCAAGAGAGAGGGAGATACAGAAGAAATAGGGAGAGTAAATTGGAGAGGGGGGAGGAGAGAATGCAGCATAAGATAACACCAGGGTGTGAATACTAATTACAGAGTAGATACAGTATCTTACTCACCGACATCACCGAACGTGACCTTGGGCCCACTGTCCAAGATCTCATCTAATATTCTATTAGCAAGCTTGGAATCCACGTTCTTCAGCCTTGATATACTCTGTTTGATATCCTTGACTGGAGGTAGTGATCTACTTGATGGATCCTTGGCTGGAGGGATAGATCTACCTGGTGATCGGAGATCCTTCTTCCCTGTGGTAGTATGACCTCTAACCTGTGGAGATGGCGCACATTACATTCATTCATTGAAATGAGAGGATACAATCTATTTCAATTACATCATGCAATAAGAAGTTCTGGCTCAATTAAAACAACTTTTGAAAAATTCTATATTGTTCAACATAGGATGAGCATTGAAAAACATTGTATTGAAATGGTAACACACAAACCAGATTTTGATATTTCAGTGGGTCTCAATTTGTTAATACTTCCTTTAATGCATTTTTCCATATTTTAAATTATCAAAATTACTCTTTCATTGTGACATACAGATGTCTTACTGACAAAAATGATTTACAAACCAGTAACACAAAAGGCGAGGAATTATACATTTTAAAGATTAGTTATAGTTCAGGTAATGACAGAAAGAAAAAAATGCACAGATACAAACTTACACTGATATTTCAATATCAAAGAAAATGATATCTGCTGAATAATGCTAGTTGGAAATGTATGATAGTTGAGCAATTTGCAAAGAAAGGTAAAATATTTGAGCTCATATTCCAACTGTGCATCAAACAAAAAGAAAAATGGGGTTTTAGTTCCAGTGAGATTTCATTAGTATCTTCACAATTTGCTGATCAAAACAATCGATCGTGTGCATAATACACAATTCAGAGTTACCATGAGCCAGTTTCTGCAGAAATAAAGTTCCATAACAAGAATTGAAGATTAGCTTCATGATCTTTAAACAAAACGGCTAAATCATGGTCCTTCTATGACTGCTACAGTTTTAAAGATGTCAAATCTTATTGTTAATGTGTCAGTATAAATATAAACAAGGCTAGCCTTGATACAGAGATGATTCACTTCTTCCTCTCGCTTACTACATGATGAATATTGACTGCTTTAAAGTACAATTACTTCATCTTAGCATGTAGGATATATGTACTCATGTGATGACCTATCACTTTCAATGTCGTCTTAATGATGAGGGGAAGATGGATGGATGTAAGGTATCAGTTGAACAGTACTCAGGACATGATCATGGAATCATCTGATTTGATTGGCGCGATACTACGTGTTTGACTGGCATAGGATGTGTCACATATCACTGACTGAGAATCAAAAGGGCATTAATGTTCTTTCAGCTCTAAACACATAATACATCCCATTCTGAGAAAGATAAATCTAAAGCCTGTACAACACCTTGGGTAAGATTTAAAGTCAAATATCATACAAAATTTTGATATTGACAACACAGTCACAATTTTGTTACAGTATTTACTTTAACCCATTTTATCATCAAAAAGGAGACAGAGGAAGTTTTTTTTAAATATCTTCTTTGGCATAAGTAAGGTTTTGTTGGCAACATATCCTTACATATGCCAATATCCATTACTTTAAGAAGCAACTGCAATTCAATTTTGCATATGTCTTCTATGAATACAACCTATAGTCCTATACTTTTCATCAATGACTAAACTTGAGTGACTTGGCAATGCTGTTTCCTCACAAATAAAGTTACCATGGCAACAAGTTTATCTCTCTAAAACTTGGCACTATTCTAGAATAGATTAAACTATCATCAATAGGCTATGGAATCTGGATATCAAGAATAGGCACATATAAGAGAGGTACAATGTATGATTACAATATGTTAGTGTAGGAAGAGTCCTTGTGTTAAATCATATAGTTACTTTTATATGGAGTTTATGTCTTTCTGGCTCTCAGCAGATGAAATGACATACACAAAAAGAGATGGAATGAGAGAAATATTACAATTGCAAGAATTAAGAGGGAATGGGAGAAAGAACCTGAGAATTAATTGGAAAGAGAGAAAGAAAAAATAGTAAAGAAAAAATGGTAGAGAAAATGTGAGTTTGTCAAGAAGAGAGCAAGAGAAAGAGAGAGTGTGGAGGTGTAAAATAGAAATAATGAGAGACAAAGGAGAAGAGGATAAAAACTGATAGAGAATAATAGCTGATGGAAGATGAGGAGACATGGGAATGGGGACAATTCAGAGTAGAATAACAATTAGCCTAAAATTGTATAATGTAATGGAGAAAGAAAAAACAATTTTATGGAACACAGATCCTTGAATAGACTTAAATTTTAAGGAACAGCAGTAAGAAAACTACATGTGGAACTACCACTCTAAATATTCATCGAGATTTACTCTCATTAAGAGCTCCATTACTTCAAACTGCCCCTGTTTTAACTGCAACATTACATTTCTCAAAGCTTGCTTAAAGCCTGCGTGACTCCCGCTTCCTTCCTTCCTTCCTTCCGATCTTCAAATCGGCCCACCAAACCCTGATTCCCAAGTTCAAACTAAGAATTGAGATAGAGAGAAGATCTCTTCCGTGACTCATCCTACCCTGGACCTTTAGCATTTCAAATCCACAGAGATCAACAATTATCATCATCCATCTTGCTAATTAATTCTCATCAAGCCCCTGCTAAAGATATGCTCTCTGAGAAAGTCGCGATGTCTGTTTCTCCTAGGGTCGGGGACGCTGACTGTTGTTGACGGAAATTGAGCCATTTGGCCAGATTTCTCTTTGAAAATTCAATTTCCTCCAGGAGTTCAGCACAGGATTTAATGTTTTATTGCTTTCTACATCGAGTCTGCTTGAATGAAGTGTACTGCTCCAGAAGTATGACACTTCAATGGTTAAGTAACTTGTTTTTTCCAGCAAATTACAAAAACATTTTTCAATATGAAGTGAAAAGCTAATTGTAAACTAATATATCTTACAAATTCGTATTTAAAGGCACTGTGAAGAATACTGTCAATGTCATTGGTCACGATTTTATACTCAAGCTATACGGTCCAGCTATTGTCATAGATCTGACAACCTATCACAACATGAATTATAAGGGTTTTACAAATTTTTCTTCCTTTAATTTCATCAAATCCTAAGCCATTTCTGACCATGACAATGATACTCACCAGCTCTACTCAATTGTTACCAACTATTTAAACAAATGCTGTACTAACATTAGAAACGAAAACAAAGTAAAACAATTCAGTAATGATTTCTAGGAAATAACAAACAACTCTCAGGTTTATCATAAATTTAAGTACTTTTGTTTTTCACTTGAATGATTAATATTACTTTGAATGACTTAAAGCATGAAGTTGTAAAAGATATTAAGCTTGTAAAAAATAATAAGATATACGTTGACTATGTACAAAAGATATATGTTAAACCTTTAAATGATAAGCCTCACATAACTCAGGCTAAAGCCGATTGAAAATTTGTGTTATACCAAAAAGATATTGAATAGGTTAATACCTTAGGTTGTGATGGAACGGAGGATTCTGGAAGCGAATCTGTGCGTGGTAAATGAGGTAGACTTCTAGCAGGACTCCTGGTTTTATTGCTATTCTTGGATGATGATATACCTGTGGTTGCTTTATGAAGTAGCTTAGGAGACGCTCGATGCGAGGCTTCTCCTAGAAGAATGATAAGAAATCGATTGATTAGAATATATGGTGATGTCATGTTATTGAGTTTACACAGTCTTTTTAGACCCCCGTGAATTGTCGCTCAGGATAATATGGGTTTGAGGCTATGGAAAATGTACAATATCTATCAAATCAAAGTCGAATGTTTAGGAGGGAGGGCAGAAGAGTGGGAAGGGAAGGGAGGGGGAGGGGAAGGGGGAGGGGAAGAGGGAGGGGGAGGGAGGAAGGAAAAGTGAGTTCAGAGAGAGAACAGAAGATCGAATAATGACAGTTAGTTCTGAATGTCCAAATATGAAATTCTCTCTCTCTCTCTATCTCTCACATGATGAGTAACTTTAATAATCAAAACCATCGTACAAGAATAGTGTCAAACATCATTATACAGGAAATGAAGTAAATAACAAATATTAACAGTTGCAACTAAGCAGTACGTTTCACCTTATAAATTTGAAATAATCGTGTCCGGTAGGTTTGCAAAATAATGCAAAAATATCAAGTAAATTAAAATCAATGAATTACATAACAAATTTCTATGTGAAAGAAAATACATTTGATTTTCATTAAAATCCACTGTCATTCAGGAATAAATACAGACTTATTGTCCCCAGAAACTGGATGAGTGTGACCTGACAGCCAAGATGATATAAGCACCTAATGGCTAGGTTTCTACACCTTTACAGAAGGCTCCCATATGTGAGAATATCACACCATATCACCTGTACTCTCTCTCTCTCTCTCTCTCTCTCAAACCTGGTATATATCATAACTATACTATGATTGATCTCTGAAATCCAATATTCTTATTCTGAATATTATCCCTAGGAAGGGAAGTTAGAACTTGACTTGATCGTTAGTCTTCCCTCTCTCTCACAGACACACACACACACACACACACATGCTTGCGCCCTCTAAATCTCTCTCTTTCTAACTCTCTTACTCTCTCTCTCTCTTTCTAACTCTCTTACTCTCTCTTTCTCTCTCTCTCTCTCTACCTCTCTTACTCCCTCTCTCTCTCTTCTCCTCTCTTTCTGTATCACCTTCTCTTTCCATCTCTGTATTTCTCCCCTCATCTTTCTCTCCATCTCCCTTCTCTCATTCAAATCACCCTTTCTCTTTATATCTTGCACGATATTGACTACAAAAATGTTTTACTGTATCATTGTTCATCTACCTCTGATGATTGATGCGCCCAATGTCTCACCACTGAGTTTCTCATCAATCTCACCTTACTACCATGCTCCAACGAACAGCTTTACACCCACCCTATGAAGCAGCACCATATGCCCCGCCCATATTCTCTCCTCCTAAATCTCTCATGGTTTAATAAGCACCTAATATCTATTACGATATGCCTCGCCCCTTTCCTTCTCTTCCAGTCTTTAATAGCATCTCGTTTATCAAGGCAATGGATCTCTTATTAGCACACCACACAACATGTAGGAAGATGTTCTATCTAGTTTAGTATCCTATTCATGTTTATCAGGGTAATCGATTTGGCATTTGTGACACCTTAAATCCAAAATGCCTGCATCAAATGCATGATCAGGTACCGTTAGATATTCTCATCACGAAAGCATCCAGCAATCTCCGCTCCACCTCTTTTCAATCTTTCTCCCTCCTAGGTCGATTGGATTGACTTTATTGATGTCTTCAGCCATGCCTCTCCCTCTGTACTGTCCAATCTTTCATTCAAGCATTCTTGGCCTCAAGCTCTTCACTTCTTTAATCCAGACTGTCCAAGCCCATCACTGATAGAATTCATGGACCCCAAACTCTGGTTTGCCTAAGGATAGTGTGATCAATCTAAATCCCATTTTCACTATATCTATCATTATCACCTGCTCACCATCTATAAACATCAGCTTATCATTAAAGCACTCTGTACAAATTTTAGTAAAAAATAAAAGTGGTTGAATCATGCATGAATTCATTTTATTTCCTTAAAATTTACAGTGGAAAGCTTTAGCCCCAAAATAGTGATTTAGTGTGTAGAAAAAGATGTATCCTTTTAGAAGTATTTTCCAATTTGGAAAGGGGATAAGTCAAAATTACACTAAAACTATTATTTTTTAAGAGAATTCTTTTCTTCAATTGTTTTTATTATTTATCTCGACTTGCCAAAGAGTGGTAAAGAACAAATTTTGAAGTATTCTCCATACAGCAGGAGAAGAAAATGACATTTTGCTCTGCTTTATTCAACAGAGATTCAGTCTTCAAACAAGATTCACAAATATTAGTGCAGCTTTATCGAAACAAAAGAATGATAGTTGATGATCATCTGCACTTATGCTCCTGCCACCAATGTTTTGGTTTGTCTGCATTGAATCTCTGTTTGAATGAGAAGAGTTCACAGCTTATTGCAATCTTGACTTCCCTTGAGGCATGGACCGGAGGAGGCATGGACCGGTGACATCATCAATGCCCAACCTACTTTCATTGCACAATCAAGTGTAAACATTTATTAAGATGGAATAACTGGTCTTGTTCAGGTGAGATGGATTTAGAGGGGGGAGGGGGGGGGGGTAGGAAGAAGATACAATTGGAGTACATCATGAATTCCATATGCACTTCCAATGCACAGTCCTGTCAAGTGTAAACATTTATTAAGATGACCGGTCTTGCAATGATGAGATGGGGATATGTTGGTTTTCTTATTTTTTGAGGGGGATGGGTTGGCCAAGGAGGAGGATAGCATCGGAGTACATCACACCTCACTGCACAGTGTAAACACACCTGCACTCATTCCAATTGATGCCATCCCTTTATATCATTTCTCAAAATGCACTTAGATCCCAGTGCATTCACCCCCACTCTCTCTATCTCTCTCTCTCTTTCTCTCTCTCTCTCTCGTCATGGTTACAGATGTGGTTGAATCTTTACTCTACTCTGTTTGACAGCTTGTGTATATTTACATTCAATCTCCATATTGTAGGAATGATACTCCTTTCATGCATAGTTAAAGCACTTATTGGAGAATGAGCATTTGCTTTAAGTCAATGTAAATCAAAAATGTATAAAGCGAGTTGGGACTCTTAAGCCTCCTACAGATAAGAAACGGCAAACCGCAGCCGTTTTTCAACGATAACATAAAGTGTATTACGCTTCACAAAAAGTGTGTAATATACTTCACATTTCTGTTCAGAACTCAGTGAATATGCTTAGCACCTTCATTGCGAACACTTGCCATTCATATACATGAAAAAGGTAAAAGTTCTTTTGGCAGCAGCTTACCACGTCATATATGAATGAGATTTTTAGTATTTCATATTATTTATTTCAATGAAATAAACTTTTGGTCTAAATTTCTATTAAAGACCTACCATTAAAAAAAAAACTTTAAACAAAACTTTAAACAAAAAAAAACATATAGAGCCAAACGAAAGTGATGACTATGTTCACAGGGTATTTCTGTTTATATTTTGGGGGGTATTTTGATAGTAAGATTACTAAAGCACCACACCCGCCCCCTAATCCCTTATTCATCCTTTATGTCTCAAGCAATTTAGAATGTTGAGAGATCTTCTTCAGTATGACGAAGCAGACTTGTGTCTTACAGGTAGTAGGTTCTAATCTTCAGTAGATCACAGATGAATGTACCACTACCATGGGTCAAGGTCACATGAATTATAAGGGCATGAAGTCATTCTATAGTTCCATTACTTTCTTCTTCTTAATCTCTCTTCCTTTTTATTCAATATGAAGAATGAAGGATGAAAGATAAAGGAAGGATGAAGGATGAAGGAAGTAATCACCCAGTGGTAATGTTTATCAAATACAGCAAAGCCTCCGATATCCCAAATGCCACTGAAAAATTTCAGATAAGGCCAGTCCTCATCAGCTCGAGTTTGCCAAATAACCCGCTATTTTCCCGAAGCTTGAAATTACGTATTCACCAGACCGATACGCTCATCGCAAAAAAGCTTGAAAAATAAACCCGACATTGGCGCTTGCGCACTTCAGAGACTGACTGTACGATCAGTGCACGGATTTCAAATTTTACCCGCACTGTAAAACACGTTTTAAAGTACAGCCGTCAACGGTAGACCACACAAGCTATACACATAAGCAAACTCAAGCTGATGAAGACAGGCCTAAAGAGAGATTGTTCTGAAAATAAAATGCTATAAATATCCTGAGATGATCCCTTGCTCTGTTGCCCTCCCATGGCAAGGATTAATCAATTAGCATGGCGAGCCTCTTCCTCACCCGTACTCTTTACCCAACACTTTGTGGATTAGGAGTTCAGGAAGGCCTTAGCAACTTAAACCACAGTATCGTGAACCTAAAAATAATATCCATAAGCGGCTATCTGCTATGAAGAATGAAAAAAAGATGCTATAATTGCACTAATAATACGTATTAAAGGACATTGACTTGTAAGCTACCTGTTTTCTTGCTTTTAGTTTTACAAAGTATTTCCTTACATGGTAAATAACATGATGCACCAAGACCTAAATATCTTGTGAGAAAGGAGGTAGCTTTTGTGCAAATGTACCTATCCAAATATGCTTCAAAACATTGTTAAGTGATAAACTATTTATTTTGTCTTTGCTTTCCAAAGTGTTTTTAAGTGCTCCAGAAACAATTCTTTAAACCAATTGTTTGTATCTGAGGTGACTTCATGCTTTCAGAAAAATGTTATGGCAAGCATGCTACAAAAATGCCCAAAATGTGGTTTTAAAAAGGCATTTACTTTTACAAATTAAAATGTGTGTGTAAACATAGAGCAACAAGACAGAGAAAATCAAATCAACCTCTCGTGCTAATTTGCTTCAAACCCTAACTCCTTTCAAGCACCTTCTTGGTCCCTCCACTTGTGGGATCTACTTATAAATAAGAGCGTAATCTCTAAACACAATTTCAGTTGATAAGTATCTCTCCTCCCACTGAAAAACGCTTGAGTGAGATGGAAGTTCAAGATTGCATAATTCAGTTTGCGTTCCTCGCTGGAGATGAAGATCTCGTTTCAAGGTCCATGGGGGAATCTCATGGAGTTGATTTACACTCAACATTGAAAACATCCAATATGTTGGGTATCCCAGGAGTAAGGTATGTTTATACCAAGATGTTTATCAGAGAGGTCATTCATCTGACAGGAATATGTCTTTATTTCCCTGACTATTGAATATAAATTGTGATTCATGAAGGAATGCAATGAATATTCATGAGGTGAGATCTTGATACAATCTTCAATAAGACAGCCCTGTTCAATGCAGGCAACCTTGGATGTAGGGTGCATACAAAGAAGTAGAATATGGGTATTCTTTATATCCATGGAGAAGAAGAAATACTATACTATTAACCATATGCTTCAGCACCTATTGCTCTGGAGTCAAATCCTGATGCTCACCCAAATTCCTAATTTAACCCTCAACCCACCACTATGCCAAACATAAGTAAACCCTTTAGACCTACAAGTGACACAAACCCAATTCTAACCCCATCTTAACCCTAAATCTTTCACACAGATATTTTCATTGAACAAAAATATGGCCGATATTGTCAGTACATCACAATTATAAGCATGCCTGAAATCTCCTGTGCCACCCCCTCCCCTTTCAAATTGACACAAATGCAGAGAGAGGGAGAAAAACAAGAGAGAGAGAAAGAGAGAGATAGAGAAGAGAGACACAGGGGAGGACGAGAACTTCTAGACAGAGTCCATTGAGGGCTTTCCTCATACCATTTCCTGAGAATATGAAACCTACTAGGTATGATTAATGAATTTTTAGCCACCAGTAGGCTATCCAAGCAAGCCTTTCCTTTTGCCTATGAACCTGGCTAGCGAGGGAACCGACAGTTGTCCCTCAGGCATCCCTCAGGCAATGGCAATGATTCATAACCTGTACCGCTTGTGTTTCATTTAGAACAATAGTTGCGGGGTGAAGGGGAAGCGATGGGATCGTAGAGCGCCAGGCATGGGAGAGTATGCCTTCATTGCCTCAGACAGAAACCCAAGAAGGGAAGATTGAATTCAGGCTGAAGATTCATTTGAAGTTTTCCTTATGAGACCAATGATACAATATTACTTTACTAACCTTTAGTTATTACTCTAATGCAAAATATTGTCCATCTCTCTCTTATTTTCAGATACAAAAACAGAGATTCTCAAATTCATAACCATTTTCCAGATGTCTCATCTAACAAAAGAAACATTGTTAGCTTCTTGTGGATTTCAGTGAAAAGTAACTTTATAATATCTTAAATAAGTAAAAAGGTTTTCCACCTCTCAAATAAAAGTTATTGAAAATGGGACTAAATACTTTTATATAAATTTAATGAATTGTGTTTTTTATGTTGCATTCATTGGCATGTTCTGAAAGAGAATGCATATATTCCCATAATGAAAAAAGTGTTGCCAATTTGATGTCATTATTCATATTCTAATCATACCCCAGACCGTACGAAATAGAAGCCAGGTTACATTGATTCATGCTCTAAGCATGATATCTTGTTTCTGTTTCTATAAGATTTATTATTGAAGCACCTCACATTGGATCAATAGAACAACATGTTTTCAGCTTTAGTTGCATGGTTCGAGTACAAATCATTTGGCCTACAAGCATTCAAACTAGATGTAATCATTCATGGATGCTACTTCATGTGTTTAGAAAGGGGTCCTCAAATAAACTTGAGTAACATGATACAAATGAAACCAGAGGCCATATGAGAAGTAGAAAAATAGAGATTACTCCATGAAATATCATTATATGTTACCACATTTTTGAAACAACACTATTCCAATATAACAGATATACTAGTACTCCATTCACCCAAGTCCATCTATTTTTATCTAACGTGAGATTTGATAAAAGGGAATATAAATGTCAAGAATATTGCTAAAACAAAAACAACATAAGTGCACATCTACGTTGTTTTTGCAAGAACCGAATTCAACCAAACATATGCCTTCAGCAGCAGGGGGAAATGGGTAAGCACATATGTAGTGATTATTTTGTAATGTAATCCGACAGATTAGATACAAACACGACCTCCTCTATTCTGTGAATCTCGCATGATGAAATTCTCAAATTTGCCCAAGCTCATCTTACTTCCCCTCCATTTCCTGCGATTGATCTCACATTGACTCATACGCCGGACTACGTATGCTTCAGCTGGATTCTCGAACGTATCTTGGTCATAGAAACAGAGTCAAATTCTCTTCATCTTTGTGTGACGTTTGCAAAGAAGTGACGTCAAGGCTTGGGACAAGACAGGGGAAGAAAGCTAAAAAGCTATAGAGGGAAAACAATTTGATCATGCAAATGGTTGCGGTAAGGATTGAGAGCAGAAATCACTATGACAATTCTTGGATCAGGATGCAAGGTGCAAAGGAAAAGAAATTGGGAAAGTAATATAGATATTATTCACCAACATTATACCTGTTACAATTCATTTGTGTTGCCATCACTATCTCCTATGAGTAATAAATTGTCACTTATTGTATTTGAAAGAGAGAGAGAGAGAGAGAGAGACAGAGAGACAGAGAGAGACTGACAGAGAGACAGACAGATAAAGAGAGACAGGGCGCTAGAGAGTAGAGACTTTCTTATATTTCATAAGGTTTCAGACCTTGTTTCACATAAACCTATAATTCTCAAAATCTTCTGTGATGTCCTAATCTACATTCAAACCTTTCTTGCTCATAAAAAACAATAACAAATATAAATCATAGACGTTTATGATTCATTACCACATCCAGTGTATCGTGTAATAGATACAAAATGGATTATATTGATTCCAATCACACAAGTGTATCTAATCTTTCACTTATAAATCTTGATTGAATGCCAAATATCACCATAATGTGGTTTTGTGTCAATACATCAGTTTCTCTTTAATGTTGGGATTTTGTGGGTTCCTTTTCCTTCTACCCCTGATTTTTCATACTGAAACTGTGGGTGATACAGGCTTCAAAATAAAGTATTTAATGTATTTCCATTATCATCTCTAGTAAGCAGAAACCATTTTATTTTTACACAAATTGAAGTGTATCTCATATTGTATTCTGTGTACTGTGATATCCAATCAACTCAATCCCTTAATGAACATTAATGAACATTATAATCATAAATGTATTCACTGATCAGGTTTTTTATAAGAAGTAACGATAATTCTAACATTAAAACTCAAATTGACCTTGTTTTAGACCCTTTATATACATTTACTACCCCGCTATGCATGAATAAAACACATATCGAGAGCTTAAAGCCTATTCATAACAAATGCCCTCTCATGTTAAATGCATGGAAGTACAGGTGGCTATCATAAGCACACCTTGCTAGCTCCTCCCCCTCAATCATTAATCCATGGTTAACACATCCTCTCCTATCAACAATATATCGCTCCTTAGAGACAGAAGGGCATTAACTCATATTCTTTGACACAGAGTTTATGCCCTTTTGGCATGTCCCTGCATTACATATTCATCCTATACCATTCTTGAGGATCCCTACTCACAGCATAGGAATGAAGTTATAGTACTAATGGAATTTTCGAAATTGACCAAGAAAAATGGCCAGACAAACAGAAAGAACTCAACCCATTAAATATCAGAATGACATTGAAATATCTTTATCAGGGAAGAATCTGTATCACCTATCTTTAGCATGAGATATAATAAAGCTGTGATTCTTCATTAATTTGTAAGCTGAGCCAGATTTTTTTTTAAGTCGTTGGTAGATGGTTGGGTTGGATCTTCCACTCCTACTCCTTCTACTCCTTCAACCTTTTCACTCTGTTAACTTGACTAACTTTTGGCAGGCAAGATATAATCTTGAATAAGGTACAGCACAGCCATAATGGCCAGTTTTTCCCCCTTATATCAAAGAAAATGTTACCATACAAACATTTCAAGTTCACAGAGATATACATGAGAACCATTCATGCTCATGTCAATATGTCATTCACAAAAACAAAAAACTTGCTCCCAGACACACATGAGGTACACGTTTCTAGTATCGTCCTGTTGCTACTTGGCATGCACAGCTTCCTCTTTAAAAGAAATCTCTTCAATGGAAATGAATTGATTGCTTCAAACTTGGAATAGCGAGAGCATTCGGGGTAGAGCACCTGCTATTCATTCATTAGAGGTCTGTAGGGATATCAACAGTAACAGCAGTCTATGTATTCTTTTTCAATAGTCAACAGTTTCTGATACGACCCGTTCTCTGGAGGGCCCCTCTGATCGAGAATGACCTGAAAGCTCTGTTACATTAGTGCCAATCTTATGGCTAACATTGAGGGTCTCTTAGGTACAGTATGGCTGCGTTCATGCTTAAATTTTGAAGGCAGAATGAGCGATCTGAAACGCTCATCGTAAACGCTCATCGTGATCGCAGTTCCACGATGTAGTGTTCATGCTTACTTCTCTGGCTCATCCAGGCAATTCTCCTTGTGTGGCCTTAATTGGTCTTCCAGCTGGATTCGCAAACCTTCACTGTGCATGCTACGTAGACCCACTAGAGGTCAGTGCGTTGACCCCATTTAAACGCGTTTACAAATTGTAAACGCATCTTTTTGTGAGTTTACGATCGGCGATCGTGATCGCCGTTTTTCGGTGATTCTACAAAAGTAAGCTAAGACGCAACCGTGTTTTAAACTAAACGCGTAACAGATGCCTGATTCTGGCCGTCAAAATCAAGCATGAACGCGCCCTATGTCACATCCTTTTCACACAGACTTTTGGGTTGCTTGGGATTTTGAGGTTATCAACTTAATCACTTTTTAGTAATCTGTTATTAAACATTGGTCATACCATCTCTGATTAGTCTTAAATGAATGATGGCTTTGTGACAGCTATGTAACAAATCATACAACTATACAAATCACTGCATTTTTGTATCTGATTGAAATTTTACAGACAAGATTTCAAGTTTTCAATGCCTTTCATCCAGTTTGATCACGTTGCATGTCAAACTATTTCATGTTATACAGTACTACATAGCCAAGAAGGAATCTATATCCGTGTATCTATATGTGACTCAACACACAACATTTCATAATATGAATTGTGGCTGCCTATGGATCTGAAATATGTCTACCGCATACGAGTACCAAGAAACATGCTCCCAATGCCAAATCATTCAAAATAAAACAAGTTCAAGACATATTCAAGTCATGAGCAAAGAAAAATCATCCTTAATAATATATATTTCATTTATATTCAACCAAAAATGATTACTTGTAAGTCAGGTAGGAAAATGTACTAGTTTAGTTAGAAATAGGAAAATGTACTAGTTTTGTTAGAAATAAGACAATCATTGATTCCATATGGTGAAGCCACTGCTGATTAGAGTCAAAGGAAAAACTGGGCATGGTACCAGCCCAAGTCTGCTCATCACAATGCACAAACCTGAGGCAAACTTGACTCAAGTCTCTCTTGAATGACTTTGAAAGGCTGGCACTTCTTACCGAGTGACTTGGTGAGAGCCCATGCATTTCCTTCATTTGTATGCCAGTTCAAGTAGGCAATGATGTAAAATGCCCCTGGGAGATATACAGAGATATTGATTGACATGACATTAAAACAGTGACTGGCAATGAAATTGTCAATTTAAATGGACAAGAAATCATCAATTACCTACTAGGGCCTAAAATTAACAGGAGCCCAGTGCAAATGAGCCCCCCCCCCCCCTCCTTCCCCAATTTTAACTCAAGCCCCCCCCCCCCCCCCCCCCCCCCAAAAAAAAAAAAAAAAAAATTGTTGAACTTTAAATAGAAATTAAGAGGACACAAAATGTTGCATGTTGTATATGTAGTCAAAAATATACAAAGCTGTGAATAGTTAAAAATCATGAAGTCAGAATATGACATGAAACATCTGCTCCCTGTAAGCGCAGGTGGATCAAGAGAAGGGGGCAGAAGGCAGGAACCCGCCCCTTTCTATATTAAACCAGCTCTCATTGCATAAAGAATGCACCTTTAAGATTTTGTTCTTCACCCCTTCTTTTAAAATATTTAAAGTTTTTAATAAACTCACTAACAAATACCATGGACATGGTGTTTGCCCTGCTGGAACCTGTTGCCCCCCCCCCCCCTCCCCCCACGAGTCAAGATTCTGGAACCGCCACTGATGCATAAGTACCTCCTTCTAATGCAAGGGGTTGTACATGTTCAAAGTGATACAGTGTGTAGTGAAAGAAGCTTTCATTGATTGCTTCAATTAAAATAGATAACAGATACATCAATGTAGGTCAAAATTGCCATCTACCCTATAGACTTGATGAAAGAAGGTTGGATGGCACTTCACGGAGCAACCCACCTGTCGCATAATTTAAGAAGCCCAATTTATAAAATCAATTCTCCCTGTTAGCTACAGTACAAGGTGGAGCCGTTCACCTGGGTTAACTTCAATGAGTCAGAGACAAGTTAGAGTCTAATCAACTTGTGAGAACCAGGCCAATGACAGGTGCGTTCCCACTTCTTAATCTTATATTATACCAAGGAACATGGTTGGTTGTATAAATTGCTCTGATTATATCTTTACAGCAACAAATCTATGACTTTTTACTCTATATAAATCATAGTCTATAGCTTGACTATATGAACTTTGATTGGACCATGTTTGAAAGGTCAAGCTTTCATGGACATTGTACTAACAAGATATGCAGTGGTTCAGTTTCTCTGATCATATAGAATTCATAAATATTTGTGACATAATTGGTATCAAACAAACATCCACAAAACTCCTTTTACGTGACAAGTATAAATTAATTATGTTCTTGATTTAACTGAAAAAGTGGATGTTTTTATCCCAGATGGATGTGAAAGGTCCTAACGTATCGAGTACTCTGACCTGATATCAGATATCAGTTGAAGTCCTTCTGAGTACTCCGAGAGGTGAGAGGGGAACCCTTCACTGACCACTCTCATTAATATGGAATTGAGCTTCAAACAAGAATACAAAACCCTTCACCTACAAACTTGCCCTACCTAGGCTAGGATTCTAAGCACAAAGAAATAATTTGTTTCTGCTACTGTAACAAGCAAACAAAACCATTCAGCTACTTTCTTAACCTAACTGGCCCCTGGATTCAAAGAATATACTTATCCTTCTTCTAATTCTACCTCCCCTAATACATTACCTTAACTAGGCTTGCCATTGTTTTCAAGCATACAGTCCTCATTTTTATAATTTTCTCCTACTCCAACTGAGTTTGACACAAACTACTCTCATAAGCCAAGCTACATGTAAGCTATTAATTTCTCCTTTTTCTATTACGACAAAGCTTGAAAAAGAAATACATAACTCATTGGATTCAAAGCACACAGAGTTTTTTTTTTACTACTACTATCTTATCCTATCTAAACTTGATATTAAACATCAACACGAACTAGCACTTCATCTCGGTTTTGAACCAAGGACCTTCACTTTCAAGTCCACTGCTCTGCGAATAATCCATCGCCTTTCCTCACTATCTGGCGGACTTGTTATTCAAAGCAAATACAGCAAAGATTTCTAAAGCTGGGGTAATTACATTCTATAATACATAAGAGATATATAATCAAACCACTGTCAACAGGACTGTCCGATTTATGAATACTTTGATCTCCTTTCTGACCAATTCTGGGCATACATACATATCCACAGCAGATATGAACTGATAAACTACTCTATGAATATCTAATATGTATTCATGACAGCTTTCTTCCTTCAGGGCATCATATATATTTACTTCTCATCACAAGTATCTAGGTTATATTTTCACTGGATACCATTAAAAAACAAAACTGTCTTAGAATCCATCAATATCCATTTCACAGGTCTTGCTGGATGAAAATTGGAAGTTGGCTGAATTGCTTTCCTTTTTATTTGCTCTGCATTCATGCTAAAAAGTAGATTTGTTCAACAAATCAATGCTGTCAATCAACGGGTGTATTAGATGTTCAAAGTGACATAGAAGCAGGTCTTGATATTTTCCTGAGTCATAGATGTATCTTGACATTAAGAATGGGATTGTTAGAAGGAGCGAGACAAGTCAACTCTTAGAAATATAAGAAAATTAGAGGGAAAAAAGCTGAAAACATGCAGACAGGTGCAGAGAAAAAACGGAAACAACTAAAAGATACTCACAAAAAAAACATATGACCTAGAAATACAGATAGAGAAAGTAAGAAACAGAAAGAAAGAAAATTACCACATTCCATTATCTTTCTTTCACAATAAAAAATACTTCATACATACATACAAGAGACACGATCTACACTATTGGGACTGATTATTTTTAGCATATGGGAAAGGTCCCACTCCTAACAAATAGAAATGAAAGGTTGAGGAGTGATGCTTGACCATCCATTATCAATGGGATTGCCGCTGCCCTGGTCAACGCTATTTCCTCATACCAGAGCGGAGGCTAACAAGGAAAAGGTGATTTAGCGGCGCATTGCAAATGAGGTAGCTATAGGCCTTAGGGAAATACGTGTAGTGCATTGCCAAATCTTCCCCCTGTGTAAAGTGCATATATGTATGTAGATGTAACACAGAACAGGTTTAGTACCCTATTAGTTAGACTGATGTATCATTTATGGGTAGTATGGGTACTATAATGCTGCCCAGCATTCTTTTTATGACATGAAATGTGTTTATTGCTCCTTTCACTGGTGTGGGGGTGTGATGAATTTAAAAGCTGAAGAAAAAATCGAATAAAACTATCGGCGCTTTATTATGATTACTTTTTCTCATTTGAAGATGTCTGTAATATAACATAAAATGACCTCAGGACAATAGAGAGTTCCAGCAAAAGAAATAAGATGGAGAAGGTAGAGACCTATTTCACAAAAAAGAAAGATGTCGCATTGATTTACAAAGAAAGGAGAGAGATTTGAAGGCTGGGATAACCTTCTTTGCTTGCAGTGATGATGTCATAAAGGTGTGAGAAAAATAAAATACTTCCCATGTTTGCGTAAATCTTCCCCAAACGAGAGAGTCACAAACTTAATTCTGCATGAATGATTTCATCCATCTACTAGGTGTGTTCCCTTCCTATACACAAGGTCATTCACACAAAGCAATTAGTGAAATTCCAAAAAATTACTGTTTTAACAGGGATCAGAATGGTCAGCTTTCTTATTGTTCATGAACTACTCAAATCTCACTAATTAGTTTCACTAATTGATCAAACAAATAGTGCATTTGTGTGAATGATCCAGACTATATTGCCTTGTGCTCTGTGTAAACACAAAGGGCTTGGTGTTAACAACCTAGATTGGCAGAAGAGAAATTTACCAATAGATATATCTCTTTTTTTTTTAACAAGTGAAAACGAGTGAAAATAATGTAAAATGGGATTTAAACTGCGCAATCTCATTTTTGTGTAGTGTGTGAATGGGACTAATGTCTGACCTCACCTCAAATCGAGATGAAATGGTGTGGAAACTAAGCAACCACTGTCAAGAAAATGTCAATAAAAGGGTGCTTCCTTGGGGCTTCCCTAGAGAGGAGAATCTGGACAAATTTGAGTTGATGGGAAAGTCAATTCAAATGCAGTAGTGTACCTCAGGTTGAGTGTGGTATGGATGTGGAATGAATACTAATAGTTCTAATTATGTGGACCACTGGTGTGATGTATGGATGAGATAACAGTAAAATGCTGGAGCTGTATTCATCACATCTTTCAAGATGAAAGTGAATAGAATTGTTACTTTGATATTGAATAAGAAAGATTGACATCGACCTACACAGATTTCTTGCACTTAAAATTCAAATGTTGAGCAAGGTGCTACAATGTATCATAAGAGGTAAAAGAAAACAAACAAGATAAGTAACATATTCAAAAGACACTGTATGTACCTGCATTTTACCCCCAAAATGCAAATATTTCCAACATTGCTAAAACAAAACATGCAAAACAAATCATAATGACAAACTTTGCTTCACATGTGCTATTTTTACCATTGAAGTTTGTATAAAGGCACAATATGAAAATCAGTTTCAGAAACTTAAAAAATTAATGGAATGAAAAAAATGGTTCAGGTATTACAATCTAAAATATCACTTGAACATTAGAGAATAACAGTTCAGTATTTTACTACCTAGTACATAAAATGTTTACCTTTGAATTGGAAAAAAACGTTTATTAATGTGTTTATGTGCAAACATACTTTATGAATAATGCATTTAGAAGATATCTTACATTTTCCTTCTCCCCCGAGAGGGATTTTAAGTGCGGTATCGATGTCATGTTTCATTGGTCTAAGATGAATCATAAATCTGACTAGCCGCTCAAGTAAAAAGCAACCTAAATGGAGTATCCTAGCAACTAATAGCAATCTCATCAATAAAATTGCTCCATTTTTCTTTTTAGAAACATGTGACAGCAATAGCATAGCACTCAGACATTTCTGAACTAGGTTAGTCTTAAAGCATGCTTTTCATTTTCCTTTTCAAAATTGATTTTTCAAATCATTTTTCACAGGTAAGTATTTCTGATAAAAAGTTTAAGAATGGACAAAAATTAAAGCACCAAGGTTTGTAGCTTTTTCATTATTTAATATATATTATTAATTTATGGTCTTTATATAATTTTGTCTGCCTACAATTGAATACAAAACAAGGCACAGTCAGTCAGTCAAGGACAGCTCACATATTTCTAACACGAATGCATCTAAAATCTCGCTAAATCTCAGTTCTTCTTTCATTCTTGAAAGATATCAAGTCAATCCCAGGTAACTTTGGTTTGAATACACCTTCCAATTCCATATGATAATGAGGCTCCAGAGAGTTTCAAGTCTCTTCTAAAATGTCAAGTTACCATGACAACTCAATAGATTATGCATGAGATAATGTAGATTGATCTTGGTTGTTTGTGCACTGGGAATGCAGCTTTTAAGGACGGTTTCTTTCTTCAGTTGTTCACTGCTGGCATTGAGGGAATATCAAGTTTCTCACCTCAACCGTCTGTACCTCGCTATTACAGCAAAGGTGGATACAAATCATCATTCAAAGGATCTAGCTGTCTAACTTGATAAACATTTGAATTGAATTTGAGGTGATGAAATGAGCTGCTGAATTCTGTGAACGTCTATTGGTCACATCAGAATAGAAATAATTTTATGAGGGCAATTCTGCAACATTTAGCCCTCCACTTTAAACAAGTTTACCATGGTGAAATAGAAACTGCCAGTCTGCCACACTCTTTAAACAGTTCCAACCATTTTCTTTACCAAAGAAAAAAGATTATTCAGCCCTAACTCTGTTTTCATTTATAGGAACTATAAAAAGAAAAAAAAAGGAAAAAACAAACAGCTCCCAATATATGCATATCTTACATCATTCATCAAGATTATTGTAGCAATTATCACTGTTCAGAACATTATCTTCTGAAGATCTGAACACATTGATTCTAAGGGAAGTTGTACATGGTCAAAAGATGTTTTAAAAAATCTCCTAGTAGAATCTTACTGATAGCCTATTTCCCTGCCTATTAAATGTTAATGTCCAGAAATTTAAATTGGAACTTGCTTGGATCTTTCATGGTAATACATAACCAGGGTTCCAATTAAATACTGACAGTGAAGGAAAAGAGTAAGAATGAAATGCATGAGCATACTGAGGAGCTGTGAGTCAAACTTATGTAGAAATGTCAAAATGGTGCCTCAAGAAAAAACCATACCATTAATAAAACAAAAACCTTACAAAAAAAAACATGAGCAGTTTTTCGAGCAAATATTCCCATTTTAATACCAAATTTGTTATTGGCCTTTCATGTCGAGTACAGACAGGCTCCCACAAAATCTAATAAAAATAAAATCACTTCAACCATCAAGCCAGCCATGTCCATATGAAATTCAGAACAGGTCCTTAATTCTTACATGGAATTTCAATCTCTGGTCATCCTGGCATGGCACAGCCCTCACCTGCACTTATGGTTATGAGATTCATGAGAAAATGCCATTTTGAGGCGGACAACGACTCCTTGGCTAGTCGATGGTGACCTAGTTCCCTCGATGCTTCAATTTCTCTCTCTGGGTATCTCAAGAGTGGAATTCAAAATGCTTTCCTGTGTAAATACTAATACTTTTCTGATGAAAGCTGTGCGTAAGGCCTCATAAGGTTTGAGGATCTAGGATTTTCACAATTTCCTCTGAATTTCAAAAAGATACACATTTCATTGCAATAATCACGTCTGATGAAGAGTAGGATTTATATCTGATCAACATTTTGCAATTCATCATGAGAGAATCGTTTTCATTCTGATGATTATCTGTTTTATATCCTATGGCCTTCATGAAACAATTTGAGGCTTCTGTTCAGCCTCAGATATCATTCTGCTTAAAATTCTGATAGGCCTATGTGAACATTTAGATATATATTCTTACTGCTTATATAATTCTCTTCTCTCTTGATTTGGCATAATAATTTAAAGTCAAAGGATATATTTATTTGTTATTTACTGTCATACAAATAACTAGAATAACAAGCACAAACCAGTCATGAAAATATATTCTCAGAAACTGGATGTAAATGCAATTAAAACATTTTAATTCTAAGTAGGTTTCATATACTTCGAATTGTATTTGAAGAAAACATAAGCAAGCATAAGAGTCATATTTCTATTTATAATTTGAACATAACAAGTAATATTTTGGTTTAAAAATGTTTCATACAAATATGTTTCATCCAGCATTAAAGAGTTGATTCATGCCCAATAAAAGAGAATATATCAAGGGTTCAGTGACACAAAGACGTAATTCCATATTTTGCCAAAATGAGTATTTGATATTAAAATGTTCAGAAAAATTTGGGCTTTCCAGAAAACACAAAGACTTAACTGCACCCAACACAGTGAAACATAAATTAAACTCTTTAAGGCCAAAGTGCTCAGTGACACATACACCACTTTTTCTCAAAATGGCCAAAATGGAATTACGTCTTTGTGTCACTGACCCCTCAATATACTGTTCCTTTAAAATTATTGCTATGACAGCATTTTAAGCTTGATGTTGAATTCTCTAGAAGTATTTTTACCAGGTCTCTTAGATTACAGCAATAATAAACATTCATCAGCCGCAGAGCACACACATTCATTCTAATCAATACCTGTCAATCAAACTACTAATGTCTGTACTTAGCGCATGAATCATTGGTTGTAACACTTCATTAGTAGTATGCCAATGCATCTTTACTCACTGTGTGATGCTTTCTATACCTGCATGTATTTGTGTGTAACTGGTGTAGTATCATCAGGTTTACTTTGATTTCAGTTGAAAACTGACTAAAATATGGACAAGACTATGTGGCACTCCTCAAGTTTTCAGAAAATGTCTTCTTTATAAATACATATACTCACAATGCTAAGCCAACTATAATGACTTTTGCATCCTACTGGGCACCCATTTAATACCTGGTGGGGAGTGGCAACAGTTTATATGAACACCTTGCCAAAGGATGTTAGTGCTGTACCCTGTACCTTGTGATCTATAATCCGGTGACTTATCTACTAGACCACACCTCTCGGGACATTGTCTGTTTACGCACTATATTCAGTTTCAATTCACTTGGAATTGCATAACTATTTTACAGGTAATATATTCAAGTGAAAATGCACCAGGCCTGTAAACAAATTGTGATAATTAATGTCAAATTATCATGTGTATCATGAATCCAAAAGGAATGAACAGCACTTTGTCAAGATTTACACATAATATTTTCTTCTAAAGAAAAAAATTAGGATTTTCTTTCATTTATTTATTTTTTGCACAGGGGAGATTTTCAAACCCTGTCAGAATATATTCCAACCTAACAGATCTACAGATAGGCATATTCCATGTAAACACAATTGAGTAGATGGATGTTCCGTCAATCAATATTCTGTTAGTCACACCCCACTCGTTCATGAATGTGTAAACTGAGTGAATCAGAGGGAATGATACAAACTAGATCATGCTTTCCATCAACTACTGTCAGCACTCATGATCTCAAAGCTTATTTAGGTCCCAAGATTGTAAACTGTGGATGTTCTGATCCTCAATTCACATGAGTCTATTTTACCAATATCCATCTCCATCAGTAAATTGATTGCTTTTTTTCTTCATTTTTGCTTTGATTAGCTTTATTTTGAGAGATTTACTGCAAAACATGATCATTAAACTACCTAGATATATATGCATGTATATATTATATGTATCTAAAAAACATGCCTAGCTAATATGATGAATTAATTAAAAGGTGAAAACAAACAAGTTCTTCAGAATATCAGCAGTACTCCAACATTGCAATAGATTTGATTAATATGACAAATTCTTACACCACCAATGATGCTTCCTGCAACATCCAGTTTAAACAATGTACTTGTATGAGTTCAGATACAAACAACTTGGGGTGAAATAACAGATAATTAAATAAACAAGATATGAAACTTTAAAAATTGTTCCAAATGAAATCAAATTATTGACTGAGCCTAAAAAATACAACAACAGTCCTGGTAATAGATTTTGTAAGCATTTCTAAGTAAACTTGTAAAAGAACAAATAACAAATATATTTTATGAAATCTTTCTATTGTTTTTTACATATATCCCACACTGTGTATTGCAAGAGTGGTGATAAATACCGCTACACTGATTTCTGGTCCAGCTATTTATCGCTCGGGGGATTATCATCCACCCTAACGACATCAAGTAGGTCTTCTTAGCTTCCTAAGGCAACCATTGACCCATTATTGAGTTGTCTCTATTTTAATTGACAGTTGCGCCTGACCTAATTGAATAATTCATACGATAATAATGAAATATCATTCCCCAGTGTCTATAGCTGGGAGATTGGTCAACAAGTGAAGGTTTGAGTGACTCAGACAGAGAGGGTGACGAAAACAGAGGGGAGAGGGTGAGGGAGAGGGGAGAGGTTAAGAGAGAAGGAGATTGATCGGAAAGGGAGAGAGGGGGAGGAGCAACATTTCGTGAGCAAAAAATACATACCAGTGCTTCTTCGTAATGCATTGTGGTGTAGTGGATACAGAAAATAAGAAGTCAACATCTTACACAAAAGAGCATCCAAAATCATTAATCTATTAAACTCAATCACAACAAAGAGAAGAAAGAAATAAAATAATGTAAATTGAGACAAGAAAAAACAAGGGAAATGTTATTTATAGAAATGAACGGGGGGAAGGGAGCAAGAGAGAGCAAGAGAGAGGAAGGGGGAGGGAGGAAGGTACAGAGTGGGAGTGAGAGAAAGAGAGAGAGAGAAGAGATATAGAGAGAGAGAGTGAGAGAGGGAGAGAGAGAGAGGAGAAATCGAGAGAGAGAGAGAGAGGTCCCTAATGGAATCTAAAGTGAGCTACATGCTACAAACAGCTTACCCTGGGATATAGTGTGTGATAAAATGCAAATAAAGGTTCTTGTTAATTAGACCATACTGCAGGCCTCCCTCTCCACACTGGTAACCATATTTAATTCATTATCTCTGTACCACTATCCAACTCCTATACCTTCACAATACAAAACCAGACATCCAATTTTCCATGATTGACAAACCGAGTAAGAAAATTATCTGTTGATCCCATCGATATCAGCTCATCAAAAAAGCACTGCTAGAGGACAATGACTTTTGGTTAACTGAAATATAATTGAACAGCTTAGTTTGATGTAATCCAGGGAAATAAAAATGCAATTCAAATAACAAAAGCAATTGGAAATAAATGTTTTGTTTATTTATTTCCATTTTGGGCAGGTTAATGATCTATACATTCAACTTGAAACAATCGGTGAGATTGCTAAATTTCATGTTTAGATTTTTATTGTATGGTATGAATATCCTACGTCAACATTCCATGTAATTCTGCTACTGTACATTTAAACAAGTCATGTAATTTTTTATAATTTGATTCCCAGGGGTGTATAGAATGATATGATCTTCTAGAAAATTCACTTGTCATTTTACTGAATTAAGTTGTTAATCAAACATTAACTTGACAAAAGTATCATACTACACTGTGAATCAGACGACTCTTCTAAAATGAGGATAAGGTGGTAGACAACTCTAAAAAATAGGCATATTTAAGGGATAAACTTCCTGTATCGATGTAAAGGTGGTTCTTTAATATTTCCATCTGACAGTGAGACACATATCCTTAGGATGTCATGTTTCATCAAACAGCATCTTATTTGAAGTTTCTTATTTGTCTGTGACATCTACAGCATGTACCTGGAGGGCTGGGGGTACACTAAAAGCACTGTAAATAGACACTGCCGGAATCCAGTCAATGTACGACTGGTATTGACGGTAATGTACCCTCACCATGTCCCCATGGACATATCCCTGCCTTGTTTAAACAGAGAAACAGCACCAGTATTGACATCAACCTGGTATGAATCATGACTAAAATGATATTAACATTGGAGGTACAGGTACACTCTGACTATCCTATTCTGGTATCTTACCCATGCCACACAGCTACATGTAACCGATTCCAAACCAAATCATAAACGACAAAATCTCATTACTATTTTGTTCAGTCTATTTGGGTATGATGTCGGTCTCTGGGGTTTTATCAGGTCTAAAATGACTAAAATGATATTATCACTTCAGATACAGGTACACAGTCACTCTCATATTATAGTATGATACCCCAGTCACATCACCAAACCAATCCCCAACTGACCAATGACCAACAAAAATCTCGGCTATCGTTGCATTTGGGGTAATGTTATTTCATGTTTGGTCTCTTATCAGTCTGCTGCTGGTCTCCTTGGTGTGACTGTATTATCATGAATAAAATGGAGAAAAGCTTGCATTCTCATAAGTGCATCATTTAAATACAGCAGAGGGGTGTAATGTGGTGAATGTTTTTGGCAAGATATCTGCTAAGTTTACATTATGGATACGCTCTGAGTGAGAAACAGAAGGAACTTAAAGTCGATGGTATGATAATTACTGAACACCTTTCTGCTTCTAAGCCATTGATAAGCTGATCTTCTGACTCATGTCTTTTGATACCTTTAGGATTTTAACTCTATTCACCTTTCTCTCTCTCTCTCTCTTCTATCTCTCTCTTCTTCTCCTTCTCTCTCTCTCTCTCTCTCTCTACCTTTCTCTTTCTCTTTCTCTTTCTTTTTCTCTCACTCTCACTCACTCTCTCTTTATCTCTCTTTAGGATAAGATGATCTAATATGTCTACCCAAATATGATTTCCATTTGAAGTATTAACTGGGGAATGACATCACCCCTCTCCCACCAAACCAAACCAAGTTCATACATAGCTCAAGACCTAAGGCCTTGGACATGATTTACCCCAATCAACAAACAGCATATTCATACAGAACTGAAATTTGTGGGGTCTATTGTAATGAAATGACTTGTCAGTGATGAATCATACCCTTTCTCCCTCCAAACAAGAACCTGGTCCATTGTCTTTCAATCTATATCTCACTGCAAACACTCTAAGGGTTATCCCTCTCTACAATTCAACGTCTGCTACCATGAACAATGAATACTGTGCGGTAATAACCAGTCGCTATGGTAACCGTGTTTGGATCCATATTCAGCCAGGGTAGCGTAATATGAGAAAGAGGTGAGATATAATGTTGCAATGTTAGAATGCACACATTGATTCACTGTGTCTGGTAAACAGTGTGTGAAATAAAACGAATAGATGCAATTACCTAGCAGCTATACTCAGTTTTCCGTGTATATTTTCCTCACACTGTCTTTCATTTATTTGAGTCTAAATGCAGACTGCATCTTTG